>NW_020683793.1:0-1100 GCF_002925995.2 Terrapene triunguis
TAATAAAAAAGATGTGGATAGACTTATTCTTCCCTCACAACACCATATAATTCAGGTCAGTGTAGGACAGCTTTCCTCAGAAAACTTACTGATGGAAATGCTTCCTTCTGGGAACCAGATGTGGACAATATACTGTGATACTCAGGCGCCCAATCTCCTCCCTTTGAAGTTAAGGGGTATTGGGCCACATCTCATCTTTCATGACTTGAAATTGTTCCCCGGGATCCTTGTTGTTAGGACCTGCAGTAGTTTCCTGATAGGTGGCACTGTCATATGGCCGTGCCAAGGGTAGAGCTGGTTATGGGCTAGAGACACCTCTGCCTACTCTCTGGTCTCTCTGAAAGCACCCACCTCAGGTGTTGAGCCTCTTACCCTCATCAGTCTCAGGGAAGAATCTCACACTCCTTCCACTCTCAGATCAGGACCTAGGTACTCTATCCCGCATATATCCAACATACCAACTGCTTATCACCCTGCAGCTCCAAATGGGCTTCAGGCACGAGTGACCAGTGACACTGACCAACACCCACCTTAAAACAAAGTATATTTTTTAAAGCAATTGGAACAAACATTTAAAAATAGATTTCAAAGCAACAAACAACCTACACACATCTAATCAAAGGGCTTCAGCTGGTTGCCTGCAGGTGTCAGGTAGGACTTTTTTCCCCAATGCACAGTTGGTCTGATGGATTCTGTTTCTCGCCTCCCCTTCATTTGAAGCATCAGATATTGGCCTCAGCTGGAGCTAGGGCACTGGATGGGGTGGGCCAGTGCTCTGAGGTGGCCCAGAGAACCATTTTTTCTAGATGCCTGGCTGGTGCATCTGGCTCACATGCTCCAAGGACTATTGTTCACTTGATTTGGGGTGGAGAAGGAATGTCCCTAGCTCAGATTGTCCGGGACCTTGGGGATTTTGCAGGCTGCTCTGTTGCTTTTCTCTTGCCTTTTTAATGCAGTTGTGATTTCTAGTCTCTTCTCCAGAAATTAGCCCCTTCTGTTTGTCGTCATTATTTGAGCCTAGATGCACATTGGTTGGATTTTTGTCACCATCCCCCATAGGACCTAGTTTAAAGCTCTCCTTATCAGGTTAGCCAGACGAT
>NW_020683794.1:0-9224 GCF_002925995.2 Terrapene triunguis
CCCGGCTCCCCGCCCGGCCCCGCGCCCAGCCTGGCACTGCGACCCCGGCCGAGCCCTCCCTCCCGATTTTCCCGGACATGCCCGGCTTTTGGGGATTTCCCCCCGGACGGGGATTTGAGCTCCCAAAAGCCGGACATGTCCGGGAAAATCCGGACGTATGGTAACCCTACTATCTGCAGAGATGGTGCCTTAAATTCTTCCCTCACCAGTCTATTCCACTGCCCCACTGCTTGGAACATTTCCCTAAGGTCCAGTGTAAAACTTTCCTTCCTAAGCTTCTGGCTATTGCTCACTGTTTTACCAGCTCCTAAAACCCGTCCTTAGACCATTTCTACACTAGGAAAAATAGGTGTGTTTTTGCAATGAGACAGCTCACATGCACTAGCTCTGACACTATAAACTCCTAGCACAGACAGGGCAAGTTGCAGTTTTACCTCAATGTTGCTGGTCGAAGTGAAGCCCAGAGGAATGTGCAATGTGTTAGCTGTCATGTAGATCATTATGAAAACACACCTATTTTTCCTAGAGAAGACATGGCCTTAGAGTGTGCTCATGGGATTTCCTGAGTCCTCCTTACTATCACCCCTACTTCTGTCAAGATTCACTGTGGGCGCTACCTTCACAGCAAATCAAGAAACAAACATTGTATCATTAAGAAAATGTGCCTTGAAAAATGTTTGTTTGGAATGGGTGAGGAAGTTCTCTCTGTCTTGGGAGATGGGTGAACATGCCCCAAAGATGTCTATTGTTCTACCTTTGTTTAGTCTGATTGGGGTAGCAAAACCGGGCACCACCCTGACTAAAAATAAATGTGTTCATAACAGCAACAAGGCTGAAAACCACACAAGCAAATAACCAAGTGCTATGAAATTGGAACAAACCTGCAAAAGTTATTTTTCACAGCACAGATCGTATGAATTCTTCTAAAAATAGCATTGTTATACTTTACAATTCATTTGCCTACCACCCCAGTCCATTTCTTTCTCTGCTTTCAAGTCATGTGCATAAAACAAGACAGATCTTAGACTTCACAGCTATGGTCTGCAATAAGATAAGAGGGCCAGGTTTATTTGATCAAATTCAAATAAAATGCTATATTTAAACCTTTGAATCATGTCACAGTCTTTATATGAGTACATATCCACATACCATTAAGGATAAAAATCTCTCTCCCCTACACACTGCACAGTACATGTTCACGTACACCATGAAAACCATGCATTTTTAGCCACTAGCATTCCAAGATCCTGAAGTTCCTATATAGACACATGAAATAAGAGTGTATTAAGGCCTGGATTTAGCAAGGTACTTAACCATGTGCTCAACTTCAAGCATGTGAGTGCTGAAATACTTTGCTGAATTGGGGCCTAAAACATTACATTCACTTTTATTAAAGAATTCACAGGTACTCTTCTTTCATAAATTTTCAGACACTTCCAAATACAGCAAAGAGCCACTGACCAGCAGGACATTTTGCTGTTTTATGTCTCATCTAGAAATGAAACCGCTGGCAAATATCAACTATCTAGCCTACAAACAAAGTTCCAAAACACATTACCTACCAGCAGACCTCACAGACTAGCAATATTCTTGGAATTGCTGCCAACAGAAATATCAATCAAAATCTTTTCCTGTGGAGTTATCCATTTAAGTGTCACTTTGGAATGCAGTGTTTCCAGGAAGGGCATGAAATAAATTGTGTGGATGACTCCTGAATCAGAAAGTAGCCCTGGCTCCAACCCATCTTGCTCTCATACTATTACAAAAACACAGTTTCTGGAAACTCCAGATTCTTTGCAGTATCTAATGACTGCATTTTGAGACTGTCCTTTCTGTTATGTGTGACACTGCTTCTTTCTGGAGAAGAATTTTAGGACTTTCAGCATCATTCCCTTTGGTCTCAAGGCTCAGACAATGTTAAACTTATAACTACTGCCTCAGTGACGCATCATTGTTCTACTTATTAGCATTAGAATTACAGTGATAGAAGTTCTAGTTATCTTTCATATCATTATATTACACTGTTCTACTGAAGTTATCTTTAGGAGGCTCTAAAAGGATGACATTCTTTCTAGACAATCTATATGTCTGAGAGTCCCATGACTGTATAACAAATATCCCTTAAAGATTATAGCTCTTGGCGTATACAAGGCAAATATCAGTCTTTGTTGTAAAAGTTATGAGATATATTTAGGACAGGTTGCAAAGCATTTGAAAATCAAAGCCTCTAATAATCTCCCAAAATTATAATCATGGTCAGTTTTGATAGCACAGGTCTAAATTAAATTATTTTTCTGCATAATCATGGACCAATTATTTTTTTTAACGTGGAACTTTCCTCTTCAATTCATTAAACATTTCTTACATAAGACCCAGCTCTATACATCACAACTCTGCATATCATCCTATTCCACGTGTATGGAAAACGGAACGTAGGGTGAAACCATTTCTACTGGATTTTTACCAACTTCGACCTTTCCTTTCTATAATTTCAAACTGAGCTGATTTTCCTCGCTCTAGCTCACAGATCTCTCTCTTCTTCCCATTCTTGCTGCGCACACAAACACATATACACACGTTTTTCTGCAGCCTGTAATTTTCCTGTCCTGTGTCCTACAAGAGAGAACAATGGGAGCGTACCATTTGTGCAGTGAGAGGACAGAGTGACATTTCAGATTGCGCTGACGTCACTGGAAAGGCTGATAAACAATCCATACAATTTGGCTGCTTTGTTTGCTAAGCTTTATATTGATTTTTTTTCTTTTTAGTAACTGTACAGGAAAAAGTGGGTAAACAAGAGGTTTTACTATAAGTCACACCAGAGTTGCCAATCTTCAGATTAATGAAGGAGTCTAGAATTTTTAAATTTTAATTTTGAATACAGATATGGCAGCATTCAGTCTGATTTGAAAGAGATTGACCTGCATCCATGACAACTTTTCAAAGGCTTGTTTTTTCAAGCTGAACAAACCAGCCTGAATGTGAGTCATTCTCCCCACTATTATCCTGAGCCAATGCTCTATTCTGAAAGCCAGGGACAAGGTAACATTAGTTACTTCACCTGAAGCAATGACATTCTGTACTTTGTCAGCAAGTGCCCCCTGCAGCAGTTTCTTTTTGGCTGTGCCAGAAGGGAACCTTGAGTTCCATTCATACACTGAAAGGCAAATATCCACTAGTAAATTACTGGTTATTTTTAAGTTTGCAAGCTTCCATTTTTCTTGAGTAACACAGGTAAAGAACATACATAGAAACAACAGCATTTTTTGTATGTTAACAAGATAATGTAACTATCCCGAAGAGCCTATTTGGAGGGCCCTGTTAATGACTATTTAATATATTAATCATAATACTTAATATGAGAGAAAAACAGTCCAAGAGAGGAAGGATGATGCAGTGGTTAGGGCATTAACTTTGAACCTGGAAGATGTGGGATCAATTCCCTGATCTGCCACAGAATTCCTGGGCAAGTTAGTCTTGTACATCAGTTCTCCATCTCTAAAATGAGGATAATAGCACTTCCCGACCTCTGAGGGGGTTTGTGATGGCAAATACATTAGAGATTGAGGGACACTGAAATATTGTGGTAATGGGGGCCATATAAATTCCTTAAATTGGAGTATAAAGCATTAACATCTCTATAGCACCTTTTATCCATTTATAATAATTTGCAAGCTTCATTTTTGCCACCTAAAATTGGCAAACTGCAGGAGTTTACTGTAGCCATTGTTGTCTTTTATTTATTTGCATTGTTGGGAGGTACAATCACAAGATAACCCTACGTGGTCTCCCAGTACCACTGAACTAGGTGGCTTCTACTTAACAACATAGACAAGGCACAAATAGCCTACACAAGCTTTCCTTTTTTAAAATGTTGTCCTTATGTTATACATAATCCAACCTCCCACCCTTTGGAACATTTGAAGTCATGTTGTTCCACTTTATGAATGGTAAGATATCTAGTAGAAACGCTGAGGGAAAAGAGGCTTCTCTGCTTGAACATCAATTCTAAAGTAGCCTTTTAAAAATATTTTAAATTAATTTCCCAAATACAAAAATATACCAAAATATAAGTTTCATCATAATACACAAAGTAAATACAAAGGTTAGGACAAAGGGAGGGAAGGGGAAGTGACCTATCCTTCCTCAGGGTCTCTGTTAACCACATTTTTTGGGCAGTCACTTTCTGTGGAATGTTGGTGGTTTGTTAGCTGCGAGATCAGTCATATCACTGAGCCAGGCATCAATATTTGGTGGGAATCAATTTTTCCATTTTTGCAAGATTAATTTTGTAGTAACCAAAGCTGCACTTTGGAACCACACTACCTTGTTACCAGGTGACCTCCAGGTATCAGGAATATATCCAAAAATGAAACTCAAGGAGGAGGGCTACCACTTACCATCCAATATCAAGTTGGTCCTTTGACCCACCTCATACCAGAAATTCTTGATCCAGGAGCATTCCCAAAACATATGAGCTAATGTAGCACTAAGGGAATTAGATTTTAAAGGGTTGTCAACATTTATGAGGCCAATTAACATTAGCCTAAGTGGTGACTGATATATTCCAAAAAGTGTCTTTTGGCGAATAAGGCATATTCTCAGATATATAGTAGTGGGTTTTTTTTTACATTAGATACAATTGTATTCCCTGGGTCGGAAATATTTGTGTACCCAAATTTCTATTCCAAGCAACTCTCAAATTATCAATCTTTGGCACAGTTTTTCAGGCCAGAAAATCATAATAGGATACCGCCGGCTGAGAAAATCCTGGAAGTTCCCTCCAAAATAATAAAAGTTCTTGAGCTCCCAATGCATCCAGTCCAAATACATTCACAAGTAAATGCTTTAACTGGAGATATTTCCATGCTCCGGAGCAGGACAAGCCAAATTGTTGTTGAAGATTTACAAATGGTTAAAATTTATCGTCAAGTTAGCTTCAACACAGTCATAATTCCTCTCTCCGGCCAATCCCTCCACATAAAGGTTTTACCACTGATTTTAATGATAGGATTGCTCCATATGACTGCTTCTACATGGAAGAATGGACAGAAGCAGAACTATTTAGCCAAGTTTGACCAAGTTTGTCTCATAGCCATGATTGTGGGAGCTTTGTAATCATCAGATCAATAATAATTCGATCCCACAGTGCCTGGAAGGAAGAGAGGACATACAAATTCTCATTCAACTGTACCCAAAGTGGGGGTCTGTGTGGTCATATCAAACAGCCACAAAGATGCCTGGCTTAACAAATAGGAGATATGATAATTTTCCAAGTTGGGAAAACAAAATCTTCTCAGAGACAGGGGTAGCTGTAATTTGTTTAGAGCTTGTCTAGGTTTCTTACCTGTGCTCCAAAGGAACATTCTGAAAATATTATTGAATTTCTTAAAATAAGTTTGAGGAATAGATATGGGGAGACCCCTCTGGATATATAAAATTTGGGGAAAGACATTCATTTTCAGTATATTAGTTTTACCCCACAAACTGAGGGTTAACAACTCCATCCCCCCAAATCATTAGACACATGGGCAATAATTGGTTCTATATTTGTCTTAGTGATGTCCTGAATATTTTTGGGAATCAGTATTCCTAAAAGTTTCATATAAAAGAGGACTGCCTTTGAAAGTCCCAATTTAAGAAAAGGCCTTTTTGGACATATTTGTCAATACCTAATATTTTCTGATTTACCCTAATTAATTTTATATCCTTAGAGGAGTCCAAACTTACTAATAATGGTTGTCAAGTATCAGAGGAGTAGCCGTGTTAGTCTGGATCTGTAAAAAGCAACAGAGAGTCCTGTGGCACCTTTAAGACTAACAGATGTATTGGAGCATAAGCTTTCGTGGGTTGCATCCGACGAAGTGGACGTTCACCCACGAAAGCTTATACTCCAATACATCTGTTAGTCTTAAAGGTGCCACAGGACTCTCTGTTGCTTTTAATAATGGTTGAAAGATTAGGAATGGTAACCTTGGGTTTAGATACAAATATAGGAGCATCATTTGCATAGAGAATAATTTTGTGCTCTTCTTGGCCCACCCTGACACCATGAATCTGTTGATTTGCTTGGATGGCAATGGCTAAAGGTTCTAGAGCTAAATCAAATAGAAGA
This sequence comes from Terrapene triunguis, assembly GCF_002925995.2. Classification (NCBI taxonomy): domain Eukaryota; kingdom Metazoa; phylum Chordata; order Testudines; family Emydidae; genus Terrapene; species Terrapene triunguis. The sequence goes on from NW_020683794.1 coordinate 6,116, forward strand.
GGAGAAAGGGGGCAGCCCTGCCTCACACCTCTCAGTAATGGAAATGGGGCAGAAATAATACCATTGGTAACTACCCTCGAATTCAGGTTACAGTATAAAAACTTAATCCAAATCTTGCTAACACATGAAAAAGTCCCTGGCTATGCAGTCAAAGGCCTTTTTGGCATCTAAAGAAATGACAGCTATGAATCCTTTATAATATCTCAAGTGGCAATAATAGCAATCAGCTGACTCAAACAATCCAAACCACATCTATTACAAAGGAAGCCTACTTGATGTTTGTGTGTAACATGTGAGGGAGCTTTGTGCAACCGCATAGTAAGAGCTTTAGCTAAACTCTTAGCATTACAATTGATTAAAGAAACTGGCCTGTATTTACTACATAGTCCAAGGTTTTTCCCAGGTCTAGGAATAACTGAAATTACAGTTTCTCAGCCTGGTCCACACTAACCCCCCACTTCGGACTAAGGTACGCAAATTCAGCTACGTTAATAACGTAGCTGAATTCGAAGTACCTTAGTCCGAACTTACCGCGGGTCCAGACGCTGCAGGCAGGCTCCCCCGTCGATGCCGCGTACTCCTCTCGCCGAGCTGGAGTACCGGCGTCGACGGCGAGCACTTCCGGGATCGATCAGGGATCGATTTATCGCGTCTAGACAAGACGCAATAAATCGATCCCAGAAGATCGATCGCTTACATCCGGACCAGGAAGTAAGTATAGACGTACCCTTAGAGTAGGCAGGAGAGTTTGCTCATTCTTGGCCTCATTGAACATATTCAATAATCTAGGTGTTAAAGTTTGAGAATTTTTTGTAAAATTCAGTTGGGAACCCATTGGTACCAGGAGTCTTTCCAACCTTCATTTCTTTTATAGTCTGAGTCAGTTCTGTGATTTCTAGAGGGGCATCTACAAGTTCCTTCTGAGAGTCAGAGATCAGCGGCAGAGAGAATCCACTAAAAAAGTGTTATCTAGGGCATCTTTACTGAGTCCCTCTTCAGCTAAAGATTGATTTAATATTTCAATAAAACTGTTGAAATTGTTTATAAATATCTATGCTGTATATAATTTATTGCTACTACCGTGAATAGCAGCAATCTTATTTTTGCTGAAGTCTCCATGCCAACAGCTTGCCAGCTCTCTCACCAGATTCCTAGTAGTTTTGCTTCAAACAGAATAAGGCAAACTCAGCCTTTTGGGACAGAAGTTTGTTTGATTTCATATCTTAGATTGATGAGGGTTCTGAGTTTCTCTGGGGAGGAGGCAGAAGCATAGTTTGCATCCAAGGCCTTAATTTCCTTCTTAAGGGTGTCAATTCTATTGTCTCTTCATTTCTTTGTAAATGTGGTATAAGAGACGATACGGCTTCTGATGAAAGATTTACAGACTTCCTGAAGTGTGATAGTTGATGAAGTAGTGAGAAAATTTGTTTTAAAAATAAATTCTAACTTCTGCTGGATAGAGTTAAAAATGAAGAAGCAGAGAAGTATTTAATCTCCACATTTTAGTTGGGGTGCATATGCTGGTGGCCTAAAAGACGTGTATAGAAGGATGATCAGATAGACTAATAGTACCAATGCCACAATCAGTGACAGAATTGATCAAGTCTTATGACACTAAGAAATAGTCCAATCTTGAATATTTTGAATGACCTGACAGAAAACAAACAAACAAACAAAAAACCCATCAACCCCTATAGTCTCTGGCCATAGGATTACCCAATCACCACACATTTTGTAAGCCAAATCTACCATATATGTGTGAAGTATCTGATAAATATTAGTGTTTTTATTGGAGATGGAGCTGGGTCTAGAATTTTGTTAAAGTCTCCAGCTATAACTATAGGATGATGGCCCATTTATAATTACATAGGATGCATGAAAAAAATTAGGATCATCTGGGGTGGCCTGTAGAGACTGGCAAAGATGACTATACAATTGCCAATTTCAGCCGTGAGGACAGTAAATCTGCCCTCACTGTGAGACCTTGTGCTCAGAATATTAACATTCAACTTTTTATGTATTAGGTATATACTCCTGGGGGAATTCTGCACCACTGTGCAATGCAGAATTTTGCAGAAATTAACGTTGTGTGCACAGAATTTCCTTTGCCCCACAGAAATGGACTGCAGTGCTAATAGCTGCCACTAGGGGCTGATGGACCTGGCAGAGCCCAGCTTGCACACAGAAGACACTGCTGGGGGGAGGGAAAGGGAGCTAGAGGGTTTCTGGCAGCTGCAGTTCCCAGCATGCCCTGAGGGAAGGACAGGGTGGCACACAGGAAACTCTGTGAAAGCCTGGGACCGAGCATCAGGCTGTTTCTCCCTCTGGATCTCTGGGGGAAGAGGGGCGAGTCTCTGGGCTGGGTAGGCTATGGCGGGGCGCTGGGGGTGGGAGTGCTGGTATCTGGGCTGGGGGCCCCACGGCTGGGCTCTGGGGAGGAGGGGTTCGGGTGTATTGGCTGTGGAGGCTCGGGTGGGGGCGGAAGAGGGGTTGAGGGTATCTGGCCCCTCTGGCTGGGCTCTCGGGGGGGAAGGGGACAGAGAAACAGGAACTGGGTTGTCATAGGGGTTTCTTTAACTCTCTGCTCCTTGGGGAATTTTTGTCTCTCTCTGTAGGTTACAGACATACTTGCTGACAGGTATTTTGAAAAACACAATGAAAGCGGAGGAAGAAAAATTTGTTGTCACCCAGAGAGCAATGGAAAGGCAAATGTGTAAGATACCATCCCACGATCATCAGGGCCAGCTCCAGGCACCAGTCCACCAAGCATGTGCTTGGGGCGGCGCCTGGAGGGGGGCGGCGCGACGCTCCGGCCGCCGGGGAGAGCGGAGAGCCCCGGCCGGCAGGGCCGGCTCTGGCTTTTTTGCCGCCCCAGGCAAAAAAGCCTCCGGCCGGAGCCGGGAGGGGGGGCGGCTGGAGCCCCGGTGGGGGCTCTGCTCTCCCCCCGGCGGCCGGGGGGAGGGCGCCGGAGGGGAGGGCGGCCGGAGCCCTGGGAGGAGGGCGGCGAGCCCCGGCGGGGGCTCGGCTCTCCCCCCCACCCCGGCGGCCAGAGCGCCGGGGGCAGGGCGGCGAGCCCCGGTGGGGGCTCGGCTCTCCCCCCGGCAGCCAG
>NW_020683795.1:0-1536 GCF_002925995.2 Terrapene triunguis
GTTCTTCCAATCCCAAAGATCAGCCACATACTCAGGTCCAATGATAACTTAGATCTTACCCAGAATACACGCTAGAGCCAATTCTTATTAACTAAGCTAAAATTTATTAAAAAAGAAAAGAGAGGGCGCGTTGGTTAAAAGATCAATATACAGACAGACTTGAATTCAATTCTTGAGGTTCAGGTACAGAGCGGAGAGGAGCTCATAGTTGACAAAAGTCCTTTTAGAAACAGTCCATCGGTTACAGGCCAATGTCCATATTCAGGGTGGCTCCAGTCAATGACTGGGGATCTCAATCCTTGTGGCTTAAGGTTTCCCCCTCTTGAAACCCAAAGCGGATCTGAGATGCAGCAGGATCGTGTCCCGGGTTCTTATACATTTCCAGCAGCCTTTCGGCCTGAGAAAACAATCGGCTTAATTCTCTTTCCAAACCTCCTGGCAATTAGCACAGGGTCATTTATCCATTACACAGTTCAGATCCAGGTTACCACAACCTTCAAAGAGACATAGAGACAATAATACGATTTCACTCAAGTATCATCAGAAATGTTAATATTCCTTTTTGATCTTTGCATTAAAGTTATATCCATAGACAAGACTTGTTTGCTTACATCACAAGCCCTGAGCAAACACCTCCCCTTGAGATCTCTCTCAATGCAGACTTGCATTTCAAAGCTCTATTCATTTACAGATCTTCCTAACCTAGTCCTTAAGGTTCACCCCTGGGGCAGGTCAGTCTGGGAGGTAATTAACTCTTTCTGGCCCTGTCACCTTCCAACGAAATATTATATTACACTCATAACGTCACAGTAACACAGGAGGGTTTATTGAGCATTGAACCCAGCACAGGAAACTCTCTGACCCCCAGGCCTGGCCTCCCTCAGCCCAGCACATCCCAGTCTCCCTGCATCCAGGTGGGCTCTGCCTGCCCCCCCCTCTCCAGCCCAGAGCCCCCCTGCATCCCAGCTGGGCGTCTGATACCCCCGGCCCCCAGCCCCGCCTCTGTCCATTGTCTTCTCTCCAGGTAACCAGGGTCGCCTGGGCCTCCTCTCCCCTCTTCTGTCCCTTGCTCCTGCTCCGGCCGGGCACGGAGTCACCTGGGCGCAGCCCCGTCCGGTGACAAAGCTGGAGCAGCCCCTGCAAAAGTCACACCCCCATATCCCCTCCACCTAGACATTGGTGCAGCACACAGGGAAACTGAGGCACACACAAAACAGCAGGACACACACGACACAACAAGGGAAAATCCCCACATCACTCCCTCCCCGCCCCCCATCGCAGCCCTCTGGGAGCCCAGCTCGGCGGGTCCGGCTCTGGGCCCATCTACATGGGAACCCCCAGAGCTCCCCCCACCCCCCAAGCAAGTATGGGCCTGGCTGGGAGCCCCCCCAGGGCTGAACCCCCATTTCCCCCCCCAGGCATGGAGCCCAGAGTGGGAGCAACCGAGCCCCAAGGCGCCACCACCGGGGCAGGAGGAGGAGAAGGTGCTGCTGCAGAGCATCCGCCTGGCCCCGAGCAGGTGAGCGGGGGGGGGGG
>NW_020683796.1:0-1352 GCF_002925995.2 Terrapene triunguis
ATCACACTTCCAAATGGCACCATGCAAAACAGCTCAGCGTAGAGTACGACACAGCACAAAACAGACTTATTTCAATGGCATGGAAGGGATCTTGAGAGGTATCTACTGAAGCCTCCTGTGATGAGGCAGGACCAAGTATCCCTAGACATTCCCAGACTGGTGTATCTCTAAACTGGTCTTAAAAATCTCCAATGAAGGAAATTCCACAACCTCCCCTGGAAGCCAATGCAAGGCAAACACTCAGACCAAAACAATGCTGTACACACACACACTGGGCTTGTGGATAAGGGAAGAGGCAAGAATTCAAACAATCTGGGTTAAGTTCCCAGTTTTGCCCCAAATTCTCCAAGCAAACTTGCGCAAATTACTTCAGCTCTCGGAGCTTCAGTTTCCCCATCTGTAAAATGGAGAGTCGCCTCCCACCATTTGCCTATTTAGCCTTTGAGCATTTTGTGGCAAGGACTCTCTGTCACTGTGGGCATGTCTACACTGCAGTTAGACACCGGTGGCTGGCCTGTGCCCGCTGACTTGGGCTCACACAGCTCAGGCTGTGGGGTTGTTTAATTGTGGTGTAGATGTTCCAGTTTGCTCCTCCCTTCCCCTCCTGGGCCTTTCCATGCCCTCTTGCCAGCAGAGAGTGGCCCCCGCCCAGCCCAGCCGTATCCCTGTCTCAGGGCTCTGCCACCTCTGCCCATTAACCCTCTTCCCAGTTCAGAAATCACTCAGGGAAACTATTTCCCACCTAAACAAGGACAAATCACTGCAGGTAAAAATGGGGGGGGACACCCCAAACCTGAGATTTGAACTGGACATTGGTGAAGTGGAGAGAAAATGGGGCACAATCGGGGGAGGGGAACAGAGACCTTCTCAGGGATTTGAGGGAAAAGGGGGGGGGGGGTCACTCTAGATGTTGCTCGTTGCTCTCTAGGGAGAAGGGGGGCAGGGCTGGAGAGGATGGGGGGCTCCCCACGAGAGGGGGCAGCGGTAAATCCGAGGGGATCTCAGCCCCCCCCTTCTCTCCCTGCTCCTCGGGGGTCACCTGCTCTTCTCCCCCACCAATGTCCGGGCTGCACAGACATTTTCCATCCGCCCCTTTCCCAGGTCTCCCCCCCGCCCGGCAGCCCCCGCCCAGCCCCACGCAGGGACCCCAGTGGGGGCTGGTTCCCTCCCCCCGGGACCCCCCGTGGGGCCCCAGGGCAGAGCCTGGCCGGGCCGGGGGCGTTGGGCTCCTGCGGGGACAGCAGCTCCGAGCCCCCCGCGGGCGCGGCCCCAGGAGGCAGATCCCGGCGCTGCGAGATGCCGGGTCCCCCCCACGGACACTGGGGCAGAGTCACCGCCCGGCCCCGCCCCCG
>NW_020683797.1:0-1952 GCF_002925995.2 Terrapene triunguis
AAGCACCAGCTTGGGTGCCTGGTGCCTGGAGCCGGCCCTGGCCACACCCTGCCCCAGCAAGCTTTGGGGGCGGGCTAGAGCTGCCTGGCCCTTCTCAGGAGAAAGCAGAAGATGGGTCTGTGTTCATGGCCCGTTGCTGATGGAGGTCAGTTTATTCCTTCCCATTGAAACCCAGGGAGGGTTCAGACCTTCCTCCCTCTCCAAATGCTGGTGCTGGGCCTCGCCCTGCTGAGGGGTCAGCCCGGCCCCTCACCAAGGGCCCCCTGCTGCATGATGGGGGCTTCTGCCGTTGCCAGGGCATCTGCCACCAGGCCAGCTCTGGACTCACTCTCCAGGCCTGCCATGGCACCAGACTCCCCCTGGAGCAGGGAGGCTCCTCTGGCCCAGTCCCAGCTGGCCACCGCTCAGCTCACAGGCCAGGTTCCCTGCATCAGGCCCTTGCAGAGGGAGCTGTGAGAGGGGGAGGGCCTGAGTCCCCATTGCCATAGTTACCAAAGCAGAAGGGAAGTGTTTTACCCCCTCTGCTGTAAATGAGGTGCAGGCCAGTGGAGAGTCAGGCCCAGATAATCCAGCTCTAGTGGGAAGCTAGGTTTGGTTCCTCTTTGTGCCGTCACTTCCCAGCCCAGCAGGGACCCAAGATTATCTGAGTCTGTGGAGTCTTGGGGACCCCAAACTCATTTCTATTTCCTTTAAACAAATGCGGGGCCTGGACTTGCTATGGGAGTTTGAGCCAAGGGAGGCGTGTATGGGACATGGGATGTGCCTAAAGCTTGTGGTTTCCTGACAGTTTCAAAATACAAATGGAAAACAATTTTCATCCCATGGATCCCAACTTCATTCATCAGGAGGGGGGAACTTTTGAGCTACATCACAGCCCTCTACCATTGAGCTAAAGGCTCCCTTGACGCCTTCAACTCCCTTGATGCCTTCGAGGAGCAGTGGGCGCTGTCCGGGGTTCTCTGCTCAGTGTCCCCATCCGGTACCCTCGTTTTGAACTTATGACCTTCACCTCAGTCCCTGTTTTTCTCATTTGTTGTCCCCTGCGTTCATTTGGTCCCTGGGTCCAGTGATCCCTCCCGCTAGGCAGGGGGAGGGGCCGGATTTCCAATAAGACTAGGCTGTTAGCCTCTATGGCAGGGGCGGGCAAACTTTTTGGCCCAAGGGCCACATCTGGGTATGGAAATTGTATGGTGGGCCATGAATGCTCACAAAATTGGGGTGGGGCTGAGGGCTCTGGGGTGGGGCCAGAAATGAGGAGTTCAGGGTGCAGGAGGGGGCTCTGGGTTGGGGGAGGGGGATCAGGGCTGGGGCAGGGGGTTGGGGCATGGGAGGGGCTCAGGGTGCAGGCTCCGGGTGGCATGTCTCCCCTCCGGCTCTAACTCAGAGCCGCAGCCAGGCGGCTCTGTGCGCTGCCCCGTCCACAAGCGCTGCCCCTGCCGCTCCCATTGGCCACAGTTCCTGGCCAATGGGAGCTGCGGGGGCAGTGCTTGGGACGGTGGTAGCGTGCAGAGCCCCCTGGCTGCCCCTACACGTAGGAGCTGAAGGAGGGACATGCTGCTGCTTCCGGGAGCTGCGCAGAGAAGCGGCATGCATGCACAGAGCACCCCCCCCATCCCCGACCCTGGTCCCCTGGTGGAGCACAGGAGCAGGGCAAAACCCACACCCCGCTCCCCAGCGGGAGCTCGAGGGCCAGATTAAGTAGGCTGGTGGGCCATAGTCTGCACAGCCCGCAGCAGCAAACCTGCGAGCCCATCTCAACAGACTTGGACTACTGCACTAAACGTAGCTGGGTAGATGTTGTGGCTTGGGGTCTGAAGCCTAGGGAGTGGGGTATGTTTCAGGGCATGAGCTCCAGCCAAGCCCCTGCTTAAAAGTGCTCTCTACACAGCTGTTTTTGCTGTGGTGGTGTGAGCCCAAATCTGTCAACCTGGGCTTAGAGACTCAGTGCCATG
>NW_020683798.1:0-6041 GCF_002925995.2 Terrapene triunguis
GTTCTTACCCACGAAAGCTTATGCTCCCAATACTTCTGTTAGTCTTAAAGGTGCCACAGGACCCTCTGTTGCTTTTAGCAAAGTTATGAATTTAAGCTCCCAGAATTAACTTACTTAACTAAACAGTTTTCAAAGGGGTAGCCATATTAGTCTGTATCGGCAAAAACAACGAGGAGTCCTTGTGGCACCTTAGAGACTAACAAATGTATTTGGGCATAAGTTTTCATGGGCTAGAACCCACTTCATCTGATGCATGGAGTGAAAAATACAATAGGCAGGTATAAATATACCGCACATGAAAAGATGGGAGTTGCCTTACCAAGTAGGGGGTCAGTGCTAACGAGGCCAATTCAGTCAGGCTGGATGTGGACCATTTCCAACAGTTGACAAGAAGGTGTGAGTATCAACAGAGGGAAAATTACTTTTTCTAGTGACCCAGCCACCATCTTTTCATGTGCTGTGTATTTATACCTGCCTACTGTATTTTTCACTCCATGCATCTGATGAAGTGGGTTATAACCCACAAAAGCTTATGCCCAAATAAATTTGTTAGTCTCTAAGGTGCCACAAGGATTCCTCATTGTTTTAACTAAACAGTGTTAAATACAAAATGGAACAGATTGTTTAGTTATCTGTCACACTCTAAGTTTCCCAGTCCTGAAGAAAATCTCTGTGTAGATTTGAAAGCTTATCTCTCTTGCCAATAGAAGGTGGTCCAATAAAAAATATTACCTCACCCACCTTGTCTCTCTGTTACCAATGTCTAATTCACGAGAAGCCTCTTCTCTGCATACTTACCTATTTGTCCCAAGAAACAGTTGTTTATAGTACTGAGAAATTGTTTATCCCAGTATTTTGCATTTACTATCACTGTTCTACTTTTGAGGCTGTTATTACTCTCCCAACTAGTGTATTTTATTGTAAAGACCTGGTGTTTCTGGCTAGAGCAGTTCTACTTCATGGTATTCTACTCAGAAATTTTATTTTGTTAGTCCGTAGTATCTTATGTTTAATGCTATTCCCCTGCCTATTGTTTTTTAGTGAATAGGAATTATGCTATCCCTTTGATAATCGCATACGCCTCATGTTTCTGAAATGCCAACTACTTGTAGGTCTTCCTAATGTCAGACACTCCAGCTCTCTCATTTTTGCTCTTATAGTGGTAATTAGTATATAAGTGTTTACGTGACTATTTTTTTTAAATGATGTGCCCACTCTCATGTTTTTGCTGACACTCAGAGTTCTCTTTCTTGCCTTGCTTCTGCCTTTCCCATATGCAGCTGTAACTGTCTGTTTTATCCCCAGAACATGCTAGATATACGTTCTATAGTAGAATTCAGTAGGTGAAGTCTTGGCCCCACAGAAGTCAATTGACGTTTTGCCATTGACTCCACTGCTGTCAGGATTTCACTCATTCACCTCAGCATTTGCCATCTTTCCCCTAGTGGCGAGTTTAAGTAATGTCTGCAAATCGTCTTTATTTTTGTTGCATATGTGCCCACCATTTTCTTGTTTCTCTTTGTTTTGGAATGCAAATCTACTTGTATAATTTTGGTTCCTGGGTAAAAAGCTACTTGGAATTTTTGCTCTATTTCTGGCTAGTCTCTAGTATCCAGATTTTTACCCTTGCCGAATGTTAAATATTGGCATTTTGCCCACATGATTCCATTCTGGTGGAATTATCTGCCTCCTAAAATAAACATTGGTGATTCATTATTAGTCATTGTTCCACTTCGATTTAAAGTTTTCAAGAGTTTATTTGTCTAGATACTATCTTCCTTAACTCATTTTATTTTTCTCCGTTGAGATTTAAGTACAGCTTTCTTTAGAAATCATAAAGAAACAAAAAAGGGCAACAGCCTTATTTAAAATAAATCCTTTTAATCCACAATGAGTTCTAACTTCCCCAAAAGGATCTCCCAGGTTTACTAAACATAACCCCTTCCTTGTATACATCACTTATACTATGCATGAAACAGCTCTCTTCCTGATAATGTAAATTAAGATTACAGACTTCAGATCTTGCATATCGAATATGGACATGTATCATAAACGCAGGCTTCCTCTGAAGTCCCTCTATGTGCTTTGTGGTCTGATACTCTTGTGTTCAGTAAGGTCCTTGAACTGAGGAAGCTATTTTTCAGATGGAGATACTACTGCTATCAGTCTAGATACCTTAGGTACTTACATATCCACTGTTACCATGGTATCTGAGTACCTCACATTCTTTAATGCAATTACCCTCACAATATACCTCTCAGGTAGGGAAGAGTTGCTATCCCCATTTTATAGATAGGGAAATTGAGGCACAGAGAGGCTCATTTGAAATCAATAGGAGTTAGGCACCTAAAAAGCCTTTGATGACCTGGGCCTTGGCTTACACAGGAAGTCTGTAGCAGAGCAAAGACCAGAACCCAGGCCTGCCACATGCTAGGCTAGCACCCTAAACCACTTTGACTAGCGTGCATCTCTACTGTTACTCATTGCCATAACCTTATTTACTACTTCTGTGAATCTTTCTGTATTTTTAGGCTGTGGCAGAGGAAGGCGTGAGTGTTCTTGTTCATTGCTCAGATGGCTGGGACAGAACAGCTCAGGTTTGCTCTGTAGCAAGCCTTCTATTAGATCCATTTTACCGAACTATAAAGGGATTTATGGTAAGCAAACCTATTTTACAGAGGGCGTAAATGTTCTATGACATCATGTGCACAGTATTAACACTAATGTTCTTTGTGTGTGTAGAGAAAATAACCTTTTCCTTAAAAATGTCTTTTTTTCTTAAGTAGAAAGTTTTAAAAAAACCAAAGTGGTTCAAATTATCAACGCCAAATTATCCAAATTAACATCAAACATTTGGTTCCATCAAGTGCAGTCCGTCTTTGTTTTTTGAACCATGACAAAACAACTGTCTTGTTGCCCAAGACATTGTTTTGGGGGCATAAGTTTATATTTAGGATAAAAATTTCAAAGATGGGCACTGAAGTTTTGCCTATCAAAATTGGATGCAAATCAGGGGGTTCGGTTTGGGGAAAACATGTTTGAAATCTGTTCCTTTTCAACAAGGGGACCGCTGTACAAATTGGCTCTGGCAGAGTATGCACGAATGTTTACCAACCTTATGGTCATTCCTGCAAAGATAGGTTTGCAAGGCTTGTAGAGTTTAATAAAAAATGATAGGCGGTCATTCGGAATCAAGCTTTGTTGAAATACAGCAGTGCTCATTTCCATCATTCTTTTGCTTGCTCTAAAAATTAATTTTGATTCCATTACATGACACTTAAGTGCACTTTTCTCATTTTAGGTATTAATTGAAAAAGATTGGGTTTCCTTTGGGCACAAATTTAATCACAGGTAAGGGTACTCTCAGGTTTGTTTTCAATATACACTTTTTTCATAAGGTAAGGTCAGCTCTCTGCTGATGCCATTTTAATTTGATTTTCAAATGGCAATGAGAAAGTAAACTAACATGATGCCCGCAAGTTATTCCTCATAACTTTTTTTCATTATTTATTATAGACCATTGGAAAATAAAATTGAAATGTTACTTTTTACCATTCTTTCCCCATTGTTTACTATTGAGTATATTGGATGCTTATCTTGTGCTTACTTTTACCATTGAAGCATTCATTTTGGAGAGAAATTTCTATTGTAGTCAATAGGAGTTCTGCCATTGACTTCAGTAGGAGACAGGATTTCACTCATGCAGAATTAAGGCCCAGATCAGGAAAGCATACCTACTCAGGACAGCACTTAACTTTAGGCATGTGCTTAAGTGCAGTTGACATCAAGGATCTGTGATCTGAGACCTACTCAGTCTATAGGCAAATATTCTGTCAAATTAAAACAAAACATATTTCAAGTAAAGGGAATATAAAATGTATTGATTTTACAAATTGTTTTATGCCTCCAAATATCATAAGAACAGCCACACTGGGTTAGACCAATGGTCCATCTAACCCAGTATCCTGTCTTCCGATGGTGGCCAATGCCAGGTGCTTCAGAGGGAATGAACAGAACAGGTAATCATCAAGTGATCCATCTCCTGTTGTCCACTCCCAGCTGCTGGCAGTCACATACTAGAGATACCCAGAGCATGAGTTTGTATCAATGACCATCTTGGCTAATAGCCATTGGTGGACCTATCCTTCATGAACTTATCTAATTCTTTTTTGAATCCCGTTATAGTTTTGGCCTTCCCAATGTTCCCCTGGCAATGAGTTCCACAGGTTGACTGTGCATTGTGTGAAGTACTTTCTTTTGTTTGCTTTAAACCAGCAGCCTATTAATTTCATTGAGTGACCCCTGGTTCTTGTGTTATGTGAAGGTGCAAATAACACTTCCTTATTCACTTTCTCCACACCATTCATAATATCAAATTTCCCCTCAGTTGTCTCTTTTCCAAGCTGAAAAGTCCCAGTTTTATTAATCTCTCCTCATAGGGAAGCTGTTCCATACCCTTAATCATTTTTGTTGTCCTCCTCCAATTCTTATCTATCCATCCATCCATCCATCCATCCACTAATGGTTCCTAACATTTTGTTAGCTTTTGTAACTGTTGCTGCACATTGAGCAGATGTTTTCAGAGAACTATCCACAATGACTCCAAGATCTCTTTCTAGAGTGGTAACAGCAAATTTAGATCCCATCATTTTGTATGTATAGTTGGGATTATGTTTTCCAATGTGTATTACTTTAACATTTATTAATATTGAATTTCATCTGCCATTTTGTTGCCCAGTCACTCAGTTTTGTGGGATCCTTTTGTAACTCTTAGTTAACCCCAAAGCAGACTGCTATCTTGAGTAATTTTGGATCACCTACAAATTTTGTTACCTCACTGTTTACCACTTTTGCCAGATCATTTATTAAGATGTTGAACAGCACTGGTCCCAGTACAGATCTCTGGCAGACACCACTATTTACCGCTTTCCATTGTGAAAACTGACCACTTATTCCTGCTCTGTTGACTCTTCCCCAACAAATCGTGGTCATCTATGTGTGTGATAATTTTATTCTTTACTATAGTTTCAACCAGTTTACCTGCCTGTAATTACCAGAATTACCTATGAAGCCTTTTTTTAAAATTGGCATCACATTAGCTGTCCTCCAGTCATCTGGCACAGAAGCTCATTTAAGTGACAGGTTACATACCACACTTAGTAGTTTTGCAATTTCATATTTGAGTTCCTAAAGAACTCTTGGGTAAATACCATCTGGTCCTGGTGACTTATTACTGTTTAGTTTATTAATTTGTTCCAAAACCTCCGCTATTGACACCTCAATCTGGGACAATTCCTCAGACTTGTCACCTAAAATGAATGGCTCAGGTGTGGGAATCTCCCGCATATCATCTGCAGTAAAGACAGATGCAAAGAATTCATTTAACTTCTCTGCAATGGCTTTATCTTCCTGGAGTGCTCCTGTAGCACTTTGATCATTCAGTGCCCCCACACATTGTTTGTTAGGCTTCCTGCTCCTTGTGTACTTAATTTTTTTTTTTTTTTTTTGCTGTTAGGTTTTGAGTCTTTTGCCAGTTTCTCTTCAAATTCTTTTTTGGCCCGCCTAATTATACATTTTTACTTGACTTGCTAGAGTTTATGCTCCTTTCTGTTTTCCTCAGTAGGATTTAATTTCCAATTTTTAAAGGATGCCTTTTGGCCCCTAACAGCTTCTTTTACTTTGTTGAACAGCCATGGTGGCACTTTTTTGGTCCTTTTACTGTTTTTATTTAATTTGGGGTATCCATTTAATTTGAGCCTCTATTATGGTGTTTTTAAAAAGTTTCCATGCAGCTTGCAGGCATTTCACTTTTGAGACTATACCTCAGGGGTCGGCAACCTACGACATGCGTGCCAAAGGTGGCACGCGAGCCGATTTTTAATGGCACGCCGGCCCCGCTCAGCCCCATGCACGCTCCGCCTTACTTTCACTTCTAGGTTCCGGCTGCCGGCCCCTTGCCAGCTGGGGTCCCGGCGGCCAGGACCCCGGCTGGCAAGGGGTCGGCAACCTACGACATGCGTGCCAAAGGTGGCACGCGAGCC
>NW_020683799.1:0-3022 GCF_002925995.2 Terrapene triunguis
TTTAGGTGCCTAAGTCCAAAATTTACATCCTCAAAACCTCTGCTCAGATGCTGCCTAACCCTGTAAGCACCTACATTTCCCTGGATAAAGTCCATTATGGTCTGCTCTTGCAGAGGTTTGCAGATGGTGGTGTATCAGTTGTATAAACCCAAGGTTTGCTCCAATAGGCTCTTTTGCAAATGATAGGTTTAATGTTTCTGGAGTTCAAGTGAAGCCCAGGCCTTAGAACTTGAGAAGATAGACACGGGGTCAGGATTATAAAGGGATTTAGGCACCTACCTATTCTATTACAATAGCAGGTTAGGTGCCTAACTCCCATTGAACATCCATGGGATTTAGCCACCTGGCTTACTTAGGAGCTTTGATTAATCTCACTAGGTGCCTGTCTCCATCTTTAGGTGCCTAAATCTCTTTGTAATCCTCGTCCACATATTACACAGAAGCTGGGCTGGAATCAGAAAACCCTGGTGGAGATCCTAGGGACTGTGATATGCGGGGCAATAGGAACGCTGGAGCTGAGGAGACTGGTCCCCAGGCATGACAGGGAAAGGCCTGTGTATCCAAGACAATAAGGAATCTGCAATATCCAGTGGGGTGAGAAAAAAATGCTTAAACTAGATATTGTCTAAGTTTAATAAGGTTGAGAGTTTAGATTGCATGCTTAGCTTTTATTTTCTTTTGGTAACTTATCTGACTTTTTGCCTATCACTTATAATCACTTAAAATGTATCTTCTGTAGTCAATAAACTTATTTTTATGTTTATTCTTACCAGTGAGTTTGTCTGAAGTGTTTGGTAAATCTGCTCAGGTTATAAAGGCTGGTTCAACCTCATTTGTGATGCCTTTTGGAGGCTCATACACGGTTCCATCTTCATGTTTTCTTCTATGCTGTTCTAGTTTTTGCAGTAGCTCCTCAGTCGGCAGACCGTTGATAGCTTCTTTGTTTTCAAAGTGAAGCAGCTTTTTCCACAAAATGTTGTGGAATGTTCTTTGTTCCTTGCTGTTGGAACTACTCTGGTATTTATCTTGCTGGAATGTAACATGCTTTCTGGTCTTCTTCAGGTGATCAGAGTCTTTCACATTGAGCTCCTTTTCCTTACTGCGCTTGTCCGTGACTGCGGAGACCTTCTTTTTGAATGCCAGGAATGCTTCCCTTTGGACTTCAAAGGCTTCCCACATCCTATCCTCCATATCTCTCAGGGGTGTGGCTTGGTGATCCACCAGTCCCATTGCCACCTTTAAAGTGGGAGCTAACTAGTGGGAACTGCTTCCTGAAATTCCCGGGTGCCACAAGAGTGGCCATCTGCAAGCTGGAAGAGCAGCTTCTTCCTACTAAGATATCTCTCGGGGCATTCTTGGGCCCCCTGTCTCTCTGAGTAATACTTGCCAATTAAGTTCTGGTGAGGAAAATATAACTTCTTTACGCCCTCATACAGCTGCATGGTGGTATCGGTGTCAGCCACCTGCAGATGGATGGGGAGAGCTCTGAAGTCCTCTCCTGGCACAGACTCCCGTATTAAGGCAATAGCATCCTCCTTATTGAGTCCTGGGAGGGAGCTTATTTTGGCCAGCCAGTCTAAGGCCGTCTCCCTGTTCAGGGGGCCCAAGGTCTTTCCTACTGCTCAGGCCTGCTCAGGAGCATATGGCTTGATCTCATGCCAGGTCTCCAATGGGTGTGTTGAATCTGGCCCGTAGCTGATTATCGTCATTGTTAGCGGTGTCATGGGCAAGATTCTCCCCTCCTGGACCTTCGTCTCTGTTGCTGCTGGGAGATCTTCTTCTATGGGAGCCGAAGGCAATTGTCCTTTCACTCTTTTCGGTTGCAGCCACCTTGTTTTTCGAAGAATCTCTTGCTCGGTATCACTCGAGCTGCTGGTACCACTACTTGATTCTCCTGAACTTTTTCTCAGAGGGCCTCGGCTGATGGCTCTTAGGAGCCCCCTCGTGTGCTGCAGCTTCCGCTGAAGCTTCTCCACTCTTTTCTGGCAGTTGGAATGCTCAGCTTGCTGGCTCTGGCTGGAGCAGACCTCCTTCATTAGCTCCCCAATGGCAGCTTGGAATTCCTCTTGTTTAGTTGTTAGTGATTGGATCTCCTTCTCCTTTTTGGCTAGGAGATCACTGAAGTCCCTCGCCTGCAGATCCAGCCTGCCTATCTGTGCTGGATAGCTTCCATTCTGGGATTCTAACCTTTCCACCCTACCACCTAACTTGTCTAACTTGATGTTTTTAGCTTTTACCTGGCCCACTAGTTGGGATATGGTTAACCCTTGCATAATACTATATGCTTGTAACTACCTGCAAACCATATGTAGCCCATAAATTAAGGCCCTCTTCTTTTGCTTCTTGTTAGGTTTTGGCTCGTCCTGGACAAAGCTTTCCCACTTGCCCAACAAGGTGGTGTAAGAATTCCCACCGCAGAACAGCCCCTCTGCCCATGGATTTCCCCCTTGCCAAAGTAAGGCGCGCTTGACTCCAGGGATACTTCAAGAGTGGTAGCCATCCGGATTCTCCATAGGTCCAAGCACACATCTTGGCCATGTAGTACAACCAAATGGGACCCTGGGCATTTAAGCCCTCTGCTGAAGCCTTTGTATCAGGCTACAGTACTGACACACTTGGCCCTCTTTGATATGTGTCGGAAGCAGTTGGCTTCCCCTCCTGGCAGCAGCTCGGCTGTCTTCCCACAGAGTGAGGTAGGTCCCGCAATGAGCCAGGCATCAACCTGCTCGAAACTACAATGCTGCTGCCTTCCACCGGAGCTGGGCTTTCATCGCAGTCTGCTGGCTGCCCACTGACACTCTTGGTTAGGGATACTGCAAGCAATACCACCACAGCGCTCAGGCTGTCTTTCCACAATGGGCCCAAACAATAAATCACACTGAAGAGGGGTGGGTAGTCCACCCTTCACAGCACTTCAGCTGCTTCTTTTCCCCTCGGCACCCAAGGCCAAACACACTCCTCCTGGGCACAAGCCAGGCAGAGGCTCGGTCCCAGTAGATGAGACCGGTGAGCCCTCCATACA
>NW_020683800.1:0-3018 GCF_002925995.2 Terrapene triunguis
CAGGCTCCAGCTGCGCTGGGGAAGCGCCGGCCGGGGGCGCAGGGTCTGGGGGCTGCCCGGCAAACCGTGAAGCCAGTAGCGCTCGGGCAGCCCTTTTCGCGTGGCTGGGAGGGAGGAGGGGGAATGCGGGGCGCTCAGGGGGAGGGGCCAGGGTGGGAAAGGGGCGGGGCCAGGGCCCGTGGAGTGTCCTCTTTTTTTAAATGGTAACCCTCTCTTAAGCCCAATGTTGAGAACTTTGGCTGTGACAGTGCCATCTATTTTTTCACGATTTTGTTCACAAACGGTCATCAGATTAGGCCAGTTGTTGATATAGTGCTCAAAACAGTCCACTACTGAGTTCCATCGCATGTCTTGTAGGTCAGTTAGCTTGCAGAGCAGAGTAGCTGCTGCAAAGTGGTTGTTATGGAAGTATTTTGCAGTTTCAACAACATTAGCCTTTATTTCTGGAACACCGTAGTCTTTGGTTAGGAGGTGCATCAAATGAGCACTGCAACCATATGTTATTAGCTTGGGACTCTCTTCTAAATTTCTTCTCATCTTGGATACATTTGCAGCATTGTCTGTAACCAAGCTGTGTACTAGACATTTTAATTTTATTTTTTTTAGTTTGTTATAGCTTTTACTGCTATTTCTTGTAAGTATTCTGCTGTGTGTTATTTCCTGATGTATCAATTGTTTCTGTCAGGAAGACATTCCCTTCTTCTGTTGTCACACAAACACATACAACAGGATCATTGTGGACATTGCTCCACCCATCATGACTCAGCTTAATTTCACCCTCTAGACCTTTTGCACACTGCTCACTTTCTCTTTCATATACTTTATCCAGCAATTTGTCTGCGACATCTGCTCTGTTGGGTGGACTGTATCCTGGTCCTAATGACTGAACCATGTTAATGAAGTGTGGGTTCTTAATCACTGGAAAGGAGAGTTTGTTGCATAAACAAACTGGGAAATTTTTTCATCAATTACCTCTTTTTGTAATCTGCTGGTTCTTATCACAAATATATCTATGGTTGTTTCTGGATGGAGATTTTTTTCTCTCTTTTTGCTATAGGTGATATACTGTGGCTATATGACATACATGATGTGACTGAAACACTATCATTGGCAGATAACTCTGAAACTATAGAAAATATGGTGATCTTGAAGGTGGATAGTCTTCAGAATCCTGTATGTTGAAGATGGAGTCTCCTAAACAAAATAAGTCAATGCAGTTAATTATTACTACTACATGAGCAGTATGGTATTACTCATTGCATTCACTGACACTCAGTACTACTTTAAAGGTGAAATTGTAAAAGGAATATCTGCCTATTTCAGCTATTTATTTTTTAATCACAACTGCATCTAAAATGATAATACCATAAAGTAACAACTATATTTTTTGCTCAAACATGAGAATTCAAGAATAGTCCAGAAGGAAGACAGGCAATCCTTAAGAAAGAAGTATGAAATAAAAAAGTTTACCAACCTGAAGATCCTGCATGTTCAGACATGTTCCTTTCATCATCTTCAATGCAGCTTCCTCCTGAGAAGGAACACTTCTCATGATGTTGTTTCATTCGGCAACCAGGCCTTGCATTTCTTTGTTGCACTGTTTGCGTTTTGCACACATGCCTGTCTTGCCCACATTTAGAGGAACTTCATTAAAATATTCCCAAACTGGGTCTCTTTTACGGCCTGCTGCCATTATAGGTTCTCTCTTCTAGTGAGAGAATGGTATGGTAGATCTCAAATCAATGAAGGCTACGCTCAGAAAGACCTCAAGACTTCTGGCATATGCTGCTCAAACAGTTTCGCTTTTGTTTCTGCTGCCTGTCCCTCCCTTCTCACATTTATCTCCAGACTTTTTCCCCTTGTCCATTTTATTATGCCCCCAACAATCTTCTCTTCCTTGAACTTTTTGAAACTTTGCACTTTTAGAGAGAGGTAAGGGATTGACTCTGTGTACACAAATTTGCAGAGGGATTGAGGTCTGTTATTTCTCACCTCTATATATCATTTATTTTAAAACATTTTTGCTGTTAACAAGCATGTTATCTCTGGAGACACAAATCCACAGTTTGAGAACTGCAAAACTAAGCATCTCTGATGGTATCGTCTAGACTGAGCACTGTGTCCCATTGGGTAGATATAAAGATTAACCTAAATAAACTATACAGAAGTCCCTAGAACCTCAAAAAATTGGGTCCCTAATCCATGAACTATTGGAACTCATTTACAAAATTTTTCTTAAACATTACATGAATATATTATCTCATCATGGAATAGGGATTATAAATTCTAATTCTATAGTATGAGACATCTTTGAGCTTAATTAAATGTGTCTTAATTAAAACTATCTTTAGATCGGATTTTTTGGATAAAATGCTTTTTGAGGAGAAAGCCTATTTAAATAAAAAAAAACAGATTTTTTTTATATTTTAAAAAAATTGATTTTTATCCACCCTGGTATAAACTATACACTTTAGGTATTGGATTCAAATTAATATTTTAAACATCATTTCCTTTTTGCTAAAATCCTAGCTTGTTTGTGACACATATGTAACCTTTGGGTGGGCTAGAGTTCACTTCATTTCCCATTTCCAGTGCCTTAAAAACCACCACCAACCCAACTCCCATAGAAAGTAGCTGGAGACCCAGAGTTCAGTCCCTAAGGATTTTCAGCAAGGATTGAACAGGGTCAACCTCCCCACATTCAAGTTGCAAAAGGAACTAAAGAAATGAATTTAATTAAATAACTTTATCAAGTCTTATGATAAAGAAATAATAATCTATTTTTTACAGCATGACATGGCTATTTTATAATCCACAGACATTACCTTCAGTTATACATAAACATAAATAAAAAAAAAAAAAATTAAAATCTGAACAGTTCAGTCTTCACAGAAATATAGTGAGAAGAAACTGGAAGTTCCCCAAAGCTTAGGTTTTGTTCACCTAAGTCTCAGTTAGAGTCTTTGATCACCAAATCTCTACAGTCTGCTGAGTCTAAAACAACATCTTCCCTCCCCT
>NW_020683801.1:0-4653 GCF_002925995.2 Terrapene triunguis
CTCCCCCCACTTGCTGCAGTGACCCTCGCTGCCCATTCCCCCTCGCTACCTGCCCCAGCGTCTCTGCAGTGGCCACGACTCCCCGTTCGCCACCCCCCTCCCGTCGTCACTGCATTTACCCTGACTCGCTGTGTCCCCCCAGTGTCACCGCAATGACCCTGATTCCCTGTCCCTCCGCCGCTTCCCCCTTCAGTCACCCTGACGCCCTGTCCCCCCCCGCCCGGCGTGGCTGCAGCGACCCTGACGCCCTGTCCCCCCCCCGCCCGGCGTGGCTGCAGCGACCCTGACGCCTTGTTCTCCCCCTTTGCTCTCCTCCCCACTGGCGTCCCCCTCATCTCTGCAATGATCTCACTAGCTCTTCCCCACGCATGCTGCTGCGTTACCCTGTTCCCTCCTCCCCCGTCTCTCCTGTTTCACCGCTCGCTCGCTCGGTGCCCAGCCACTGCATTACAAACCGGTGCAGGGAGCTGGCTCAAGGGGCACAGTGGGGAGCTGTTGCTGCAGTGGTTCACAGCAGAGCGTGCACGGTGGCGCTTGTGCATGGATTGTGGGGGTCACTGTTCTGGCCCACATTAACCCCAAATCCGATTTTCAAATGTTTAATAACCGGCCCCGTCTTGGAGTATTAACCTCTGCAGTGCTGGGCTGGTGGTAAACCACCCTCCACCAAGCCCCCGGCGCTGCCAGCGCCCGCGTGTGGGAACAGTGACTCTGACATCCCCAGCGCCGTTAGTGCTAACGAGCAGGAGTTCTTTAGGCCCTTGGCAGTGCAAAGCGGCGGCTCTGCTCGGGATTGAGGCGAGCTGGTGAATAATGATTCGCCCGGCGTGTCAGGGGTTTCAGGCAGCGGTACAGAGCAGAGCGTCTGCAGTGGAACGTTCAGTCCCTCGACCTCGCTACTGCCTCTTGGGGAAGGGGATTACGTACGCCAACAGGAGAGCCCCTCCTGGCGGGGTAGGAGAAGTGCTGCCAGTGCAGCGTAGCCCTGAGCGCGATATAGTTATACCAGTGCAATCACCTATAATAATGATGGCTAATGCTTTTCAGCCGTCGATCATTATCCCCATTTCACAGGTGGGGACACTGAGGCAGAGAGTGGGTCTGTGGCTTATCAAAGGTCAGCTCACAGATCAGTGTCAGAGCTGGGAACAGAAGATCTTGCAGGGCTCTAGCCAAGGCAACGCTGCCTTTATACCAGTAGGATTAGATCTGGGACCTGTATAAAATCAGTGGCTGGCCCCAAGTCCCTGGCAGAGCTTTTGTTTTACAGGAATCCTAGTTTATAATTGCGTTGAGTAGGAACAAACCCGAGCTGTCTGCTGCAGGTTGGCCGGCGCTGTGAATTCTCGCCTCCATCAGCAGAACAGCTCCCCGAGCCAAGCTCCGGAATGCTTTGGAATGTGATTACATCTCTTTTCAAACCACCGTCTATCTCGCAGTCAAACCAGGGAGGTTTCGTAACACTGGCTCTGTGCAGATGTCATTGCTGGTGGGTGGATAGAACTTCTTCCCAGCTGGCTTCAGTCTCTCTGTCCTTCCCAGGGATCCCCCACGCCTCCCCGCGTTATTTACTCAGATGGTGGTAGCACCCCGTCATGGACTCCACTGATCACACGGTATCTCCATCGGGTACCAAGGTGCTCTTTAATCTATCAGGAAGGCAGCGGTTGGCAGATAAAGCCAGACATGTTCACGCTAGGAATAAGGCCCAGGTTTTGTACAGTGCAGGGGATTAACCATTGGCCCAAACTGCCTACGGCAGTGGTAGATTTGCCAGCGTTTGATGGCTTCCGATCCAGCCTGCATGCCTTTCTGGATGAGCTGCAGTACAAACGATTGGGCTCAAACGGGGAAATTCTCAGGCTTGTGCCATCCAGGAGTCAGACTAGTGAGCTGATGGTTCCTTCCGGCCTTCAAACCAGTGACTGGTGCTAGGCGCTGCACAAGCAGCGAACAAAAGGACAGGCTGTGGTCCAAACAGCCGTAGAGCGAGGCGACGTGGAATGAAAATGGAAGTCAGCGCATTTAAAACTGACCAAAGGAAATACGCTGTGGACTGCATTTTAAAAGCATTTGGAACTCTGTGCCGCAAGAGGCCAAGAGTTTAGCGGGATTTAAACAAATGATCCGATGTTTTTTAGTAAGGATTAGAAAGAAAAACAAGAGTTAGACTCTCGTTCTGCAGGGCAGCCCGACTCCTCCTGTGTGTAACAGGCAGGTTATCCCATGGCTGCAGGGCAGCCCGACTCCTCCTCTGTGTAACAGGCAGGTTATCCCATGGCTGCGGGGTTTCTTGTCACAGCTGTTGGAGACGAGGCCCTGGTTCTGGAGATTCTTATGCTGATAGAAATTGCGGAGCCAGTAGGATGGAATGCAACAATTGTTCAACAGCGCACAGTGTTTTAGGACAGGAAGTGACTACTTTCTTATCTGATTGGAAGTGCAGGGGCTGGGCACAGTGCAAAGCCCTGGGATGCATCCGCCTTTGCTAAACAGCAACCGAAGCGCAGGATCTGCTCGGTCCATCTGCTTTGCCCAGATTCAAGCCAGAAGAGACTGTTCGATAATCTAGTACCGTAGAGGCATGGGAATTTCACCCAGCTCCCCCTGTATTGAGCGCAAGAATTGTGCGGGGCTTCAGCGTCTTCCAGAGAGGCTCCAGTAGGGTGACCAGACAGCAAGTGTGAAAAATCGGGACGGGGTGGGGGGTAATAGGAGCCTATAGAAGGAAAAGCCCCAAATATCGGGACTGTCCCTGTAAAATCGGGACATCTGGTCACCCTAGGCTCCAGTCTGGATGGGAAGGCCGCAAGAGGTGGGAAATCCACCCCTGCCCCGGGGACCTTGTTTCCCTGGTTAATCACTCAGGCTGTGGGAAGCGTAGGCCTTATTTCAAAGGGGAATTTGCATGGCTTTAGCTTCCAGCTGTTTACTGCCCATGTAGGTACTTACCAACCGACCGTGATGAATGTCTTTGGGAAGCTGACTACTTCCAGCTGCTTTGGGAGGTGTGCTTGCCGGCCCGGGAATCCTCCTTGTAGCTCTTCTCCGAATCCTCTCCCGTGTTTAAAGTGCGAAGGCGAGCGCTGGGCACAGCATCATTGCCACGCGCTGGGAGCGCATGGCTGACTTCTCAGGATTTCCCAAAAGGCTGGGGAGAAGGGGGGGTGTCTTAATTTCGCTCCTTGGGTTCTGCCTTACCTGGTCTGAGCGGTGATTGGGCATTTGCCAGGGATATTTGGCTGGCAGGCACACACTGTTAAAAAATGCAGCATGGGCAAAAACGACCCCCAAACCCAGCCAGCCAGGTGGTGCATCTGTCTGCATCCATGTGTGGAAAAGGCATTGTGTTGGGCTTTGCAGCTTCGTGTGGCTAATACCCGTGACCCAGTCCGAGCTGGGAGCTGTCTGGCTGCCCAAACTGGAATGACGGCCCCAGCCACACCAGGAAGTCTTCCCAGGGTTGTGTTCAGACCGTGTGAAAGGCCTTCTCTGAGTGGGACCAGAGTCCTGAAGGGACCGTCTAGTCTGACCTGTACAGCGCAGGCCCTGAGTGGGTCCCTGTGTCGTTTAGAAATACTTCCCTCCCCCGACGGCCAGAAGCTGGGACTGGCTGATGGGCTGGATTGCGTCGATTTCCAGCTGTGGGTCGGGTTAGACCATTCGCTGCTAGACTGATGAGCCCACTGTTAAACATTTGTGCCCCACGTAGGTGCTGCTAGACTGTGATCAAGCCACCCCTTTGATCGCGCTCCTGGCTTTCGCTTCCTTCCTGACCTGCAGACCCCCAACCCAACACCGTATCCCCTGCTCCTACTTGGGAGATTTGAGTTCAGTTCCCAGCCCCGGCACAGGCTGCCTGCATTACCGTGGGGAAACTGAGGCCTGGAGAGATGCAGTGACTTGCCCACCTGTAACATGGGGCTAACAACCCTTCTGTGGTCTATTTAGCTGGTGAGCTTCTGGAGACGGGCTGTCTCTCTTTGTGGGCCTGGCACAATGGGGGGGCAGTCTTGGGCCGGGGAGGGCTTTGGTATGACGGAGGAGGGTGTCCCGGTCTGGCTCTGAAAGAAGGGCATCTGTGCGGTGTCCAGGACCGTGGGCGGACGTCTTGCAGACTGTGGCCCCCTCCCCAGACGCAGCCGCATCGCCCCCAAACTGGAGCGGCTGCTGGGTGTGACAC
The DNA here is from genome assembly GCF_002925995.2 of Terrapene triunguis. Classification (NCBI taxonomy): domain Eukaryota; kingdom Metazoa; phylum Chordata; order Testudines; family Emydidae; genus Terrapene; species Terrapene triunguis. The sequence goes on from NW_020683801.1 coordinate 4,184, forward strand.
AAAGGCCGGGTGCTGCAACTCCGCGTGCGTCAGCTCTCGGCTCCAGGCCGTGCACCTGAGGTGTTCAGCCCGGCGCCGTTGCTAGGTAGGACTTGTTGGCTACAGTGTGTGCCTTTGAATCGGAGGCTTTTTTCTTGTGTTCGACACGTTCGTGCTCTTGTGGATTCTGTCCTTGAACTCGCAGCGTGCGGCGCTCGCTGGCGGATGCTAGGAAAGGAAGAGAGGCAGCTAAGAAGGGCTTTTAATGTCTAACGAGCCAACTGTTCCTGCGGAGCGCCCCGCAAAACATGCCCGGCTCCCTGCTGGTACAGAGGCTCACCACCGCCAAAAATCCACTTTAGAAACAGCTTCTGTAGTCTCCTTGTCCTGGCCGAGATGGGGGGGGGGGGCTTGGCTGTGCTGAGCACTACCCGGAGGCCCCAACCTCCCCCCTCCCCGACCGAGATTGGGGGGGAGTGCTGCCCGGCGCC
>NW_020683802.1:0-1847 GCF_002925995.2 Terrapene triunguis
GGACACACCCAGCTGCAGGTACTATGAAGTTTCTCCCCAGCTCCACAGCCTAGGTCCCCAGCGCTGCACCGTCTTGCCCTGGTCAAAAGCCTGATCGGTATCAGTTTATTACCCAGTCTGCCCCTCCCTCCAAGGGCTGGGGCTGGGCAGGAAAGTGACTCTAGAGCTTCAGCTGGGAGTCACCTGCCCTCAGCTCTGGGCCAGATCTGGCCCGCTGGGGCCAAAGCAGAGGGTTCTTTTGGTTTAGTTCTTGGGTAATCCACTTTGAGCTGTACGCTCACTACTTATAATCACTTCAAGCCTACCTTTGCGTAGTTAATAAATATGTGTTATATTCCCCCCCAAAACAGTGTGTTGGATGAGACTGGCTGTAAAGACCCACTCATCTCTGAACCCAGTGTTTCTGGTGGGGATATAGAAACTGGAAGGCCTGAGGAAACTGCTTTGATGACTTCTTGTAGCCAGTGGGGTGAAGCAGAAGTTGCTTTTGTTGCTGGTTTGGAATATCCTAGGGAGGATTAGCCACCGGCCTTGGGGCGTCTGCCCTATTTCTCAGCAGTTCGTCCTGAATTTGGCACCCTCAGTTGTGTCCCACAAAGCCACCACGGTTACACCGTGAAAGACATATCAAGGACTGGTGACATCACCATTCTCACCTGACTCTGCACAGACTGACCTGGTGACTGGGGGAAGGGTCAGAAACATTCTGTGCACGTTTGTCCATCTGTCCCCTTCTCCTCCCGTCCCAGGTTCTGGCTGCAGATTTCCCCAGACACTTTACCCCAAAGCACACTGGCTCAGATTAAAACATGAAACAAGATTACTAACTACAGAAAAATAGAAGTGAAGTGATAAGTGATATCAAACTGATCAAAGCAGATTACCTAGTAAATAAACAGAACTGCAAACGAAGCCTAAAAGACTAGGAAGATTGGGTATGATTTAGCAGTTGCTCACCCTGACTGATGACACAAGCAGGCTTGCAGATGCTGAAGGCACAAGCTGCACTTGCTTTCCAGCTTGGGCTCCCCAACCCCACTCCAAGTCATTTTCTTTCGGAGCGTCTCAGGTGTTCAGCAATGGGAGAGTAAAGAACAACCGATGATGTCACTTCCTGCCTTAGAGAGCTGTTCCATGTGGCAGAACATAGGCGTGCGCAGCACATTTCAATAGGGTGTGCACCCAGGGAGCCCTGCCCTAGCCCCGCCCTGCCCCCATCCACTCCCTCCTACTTCCCGCCCCCTGACTGCCCCCCTCAGAATCCCCAACCCCCTCGCTCCTTGTCCCCTGACTACCCACTCCTGGGACCCCTGCCGCTAACTGCCCCACAGGACCCCACCCCCTATCTAAGCCTCCCTGCTCCTTGTCCCCTTACTGCCCCCCTAGGACCCTACCCCCTACCTGTCCCCTGACTGCCCCGACCCTTATCCACACCCCCACCCCCAGACAGACCCCTGGGACTCCCACGCCACATCCAACCGCTCCCCGCCCCCTGACAGGACCCCCAGAACTCCCGACCCATACAACCCCCCCGCTCCCTGCCTGCCCCAACCCCTCTCCACACCCCTGCCTCCTGACAGCCCCCCCAACTCCTGACTCATCCAACCCTCCCCTCAGCTCCTTGTCCCCGATCACCCCCTCCAGAGACCCCCACCCTAACTGCCCCCCCAGGACCCTCCTGGCTCCCTTTCCTAGTGGGTGTCACCCAGGTGTAACTACATTTGAAATAAAGATACATAGTCAATACTCATAACTTCAGCTACCAAACTGATACATGCATGATACTCCTATTCCGCAAGTCGTCACTTTTCCAATGACACCTTACACGACCATCTTGTACAAAATGC
>NW_020683803.1:0-1053 GCF_002925995.2 Terrapene triunguis
GCCGAGCAGGAAGCAGATGACAGCCTTCAGAAAGCTTGGGCGGCGGCGCGGAGCACCCCACCGCCTCTCAGCTCTTCTAACCGATCCTGGTTTGTTGTAGAACAAGGACTTTTATACCAGGAGACTCTTTCTGGTGGGCACCAGGAAGACTGGCATCCTCAAAGACAGTTGGTAGTTCCCACTAAGTATCGGGTAAAGATCTTGAGCTTAGCCCATGATCATCCCAGTGGCCATTCTGGGGTGAACAGAACCAAAGACCGGTTGGGGAAGTCCTTCCACTGGGAGGGAATGGGCAAGGACGTTGCTAATTATGTCCGGTCTTGTGAGGTGTGCCAATGAGTGGAAAAGCCCCAAGACCAGGTTAAAGCCCCTCTCCAGCCACTGCCCATAATTGAGGTCCCATTTCAGCGAGTAGCTGTGGATATTCTGGGTCCTTTCCCAAAGAAGACACCCAGAGGAAAGCAGTACGTACTGACTTTCATGGATTTTGCTACCCGATGGCCGGAAGCTGTACCCTTAAGCAACACCAAGACTAAAAGTGTGTGCCAGGCATTAGCAGACATTTTTGCCAGGGTAGGTTGGCCCTCCGACATCCTTACAGATTCGGGAACTAATTTCCTGGCAGGGAACATGAAAAACCTGTGGGAAGCTCATGGGGTGAATCACTTGGTTGCCACCCCTCATCACCATCAAACCAATGGTCTGGTGGAGAGGTTTAATGGAACTTTGGGGGCCATGATACGTAAATTCGTAAATGAACACTCCAATGATTGGGACCTAGTGTTGCAGCAGTTGCTTTTTGCCTACAGGGCTGTACCACATCCCAGTTTAGGGTTTTCACCATTTGAACTTGTGTATGGCCGCGAGGTTAAGGGGCCATTACAGTTGGTGAAGCAGCAATGGGAGGGGTTTACGCCTTCTCCAGGAACTAACATTCTAGACTTTGTAAGCAACCTACAAAGCACCCTCCGACACTCTTTAGCCCTTGCTAAAGAAAACCTAAAGGATGCTCAGGAAGAGCAAAAGGCCTGGTATGATAAACATTCCAGAGAA
>NW_020683804.1:0-1184 GCF_002925995.2 Terrapene triunguis
AGGAATTCCTGCTGTCCAGCAATGGACACACTTACAGCCCCGCACAGCAGTGAGTGGGCCGGGGAGGCTGGTCTGAGCAAACAATGTGAAGTGATAATTCACTGAGAAGAGAATCATAGTGGATGATTCCCCTGGATCTAGGGTTGCCAACTTTCTGACCCAACAAAACTGACCACCCATGTCCCGCCACTTCGCCGAGGTCCCGGCCCGCTCACTCCTTCTCCCTCCATCGCTCGGTCTCCCCCACGCTCACTCACTGGCTCATTTTCACCAGGCTGAGGAGGGCTGGGGAGGGTCCCTTTTCAACTGGCTGTTGTCTGGACAGAGCTGGGAAGGAGGCTGCCTGCCAAACACCTTGAAGAGGAGGCGTCCCTCCCTGTCAGAAAATCATCTCCCTCCTTCAGTTCAGTGATAGCCTGAATTGTTCCTTGTCCCGGCAGAGCTGGAGGATTGAAAGCAGCAACATCAAACCCCTGTGTAGCTAGCGGAAATGAACACAAACACTCCCTTGTATCTGAACAGATGATTAGTTTTACCCTTGGTAAACTACAAGGATAAAGGGATGGGCGGTGGCACCAGCTCTAAGGAATGAAACACAACACAATCATCATCGTTATGCCCATCGTTGCCCCTTTATTCTTCTGCTGTCTCGCTCCAACCACCATCGCCCTCTGTCGGTTCAGTGAGAGTGCCACACTCATTGCTTCTGACACACAAAGATTCACACACACACCTTGCTCGCAAAACCTCACCAAGGAGTCACATGCACCTGCTGGTTCCCTGCACCCCTGCTGTACAGAATCCAGTCACAAGGAAAGCTTGTGGAGCCTAGAGCTGGCAGGGAGTCCGGTGCTGGAGTATTTAACCTACAGTGACGGCACTCAGAGGAAAGATGCTGAACGAGTGCCAGTTAAACATTGGGAGCTCAGGTTCCAGTCCCCGCACAGGTCAGTCCATCACTCTAGGCAAGAGGCACATCTGAATTCTCAGCTGGCTCAGTCTAGCTGCATAGTTCTTGTTTATACCCAGTCAGGTCTGAGGCCTGTTTCGCACCGTGTTTGAGGAGACCGTCAGAAACCACTCTCTGCAATAGCAAATGCAGGAGGCCGTGTTATTGCTCCTGCCCCAGCACAGACTACGAGGGAAATGGTCTATATTTGAGGGTGGGACTCCCTGCCCTTGGC
>NW_020683805.1:0-2941 GCF_002925995.2 Terrapene triunguis
AAGATAGCCACCCGCAGGTCTGTCATAGAATGGCCAGACAGGTTAAAAATTTGCTGATGCTTAGCTGGGTCTTAGTTCCTTGATGCTACTGTTAGCCACCCATCCCATAGACTTGTAGACTTTAAGGCTGGGAGGGACCATCATGATCATCTAGTCTGGCCTCCTGCACATTGCAGGCCACAGAACCTCACCCACCCGCTCCTGCAATAGGACCATAACCTCTGACTGAGTTACTGAACTCCTCAAATCATGATTTACCAATTTTCAGTTAGAGAATCCACCATTTACTCTAGTTCAAACCCTGCAAGTAACCCATGCTGCAGAGGAAGGTTGAACCGCCCCCTCCAACCCCCCGTTCCAAGTCTCTGCCAATATAACCTGGGGGGAAATTCCTTCCTGACCCCAAATATGGTGATCAGTTAGACCCTGAGCATGTAGTCGAGACCCAGTAGCCAGACATCTGGGAAAGAATTCTCTGCAGTAACTCAAACCCCTCTCCATCTAGTGTCCCATAACCGGCCATTGGAGATATTTGCTAGTAGCAGTCACAAATTGGCCATATGCCATTGTCCAAACAATCTCCTCAGGGCAATGCTAGCCCTCACTTTGCTTTGCAGTGGTCCTCGAGCCCCTGTCACTAGCTACTTGCAGTGATATCAGGTAAGCTATCCCCAGGGGGAAAGCATACACACCAGCTTGTTTGATTCAACAGAGGATCAGTTCCTATGTAACATCATAGCACTGAAATGTATTTATAGTGAAAACAATCATCAGTTTATCAAAGGTTAAGATTTAAGAATTAGGAAGTAGGGGTATGGGAAACAGGTTACACACAGTACAAAATCAATAAACGCTTTTTAGAGATTAACCTTAACTTTCACAGGCTAACCATTTGTGTAAAGCAGTCTGATCTCATTCAATGCAGTGCTTCCATATCGTGATGCCAACTTTTCCCAACCTAGCGCTAAAAATTTCCCAAATCTGGTGAAAAATTCCCAGATAGTTTTTTATTTCAAAATCTCAAAGGAATGTAATATGTAATATGCTCCATCCTCCAGATCATTTTGTTTAATATCTTTATTAATGATCTGGAGGATGGTGTGGACTGCACTCTCAGCAAGTTTGCAGATGACACTAAACTAGGAGGCGTGGTAGATACACTAGAGGGTAGGGATCGGATACAGAGGGACCTAGACAAATTAGAGGATTGGGCCAAAAGAAACCTGATGAGGTTCAACAAGGACAAGTGCAGAGTCCTGCACTTAGGACGGAAGAATCCCATGCACAGCTACAGACTAGGGACCGAATGGCTAGGTAGCAGTTCTGCAGAAAAGGACCTAGGGGTCACAGTGGACGAGAAGCTGGATATGAGTCACCAGTGTGCTCTTGTTGCCAAGAAGGCTAACGGCATTTTGGGCTGTATAAGTAGGGGCATTGCCAGCAGATCGAGGAACGTGATCGTTCCCCTTTATTCGACATTGGTGAGGCCTCATCTGGAATACTGTGTCCAGTTTTGGGCCCCACACTCCAATTTTTCCACATCCTTCTTGTAAAGAGTCCAGCGGAGGGCAACAAAAATGATTAGGGGTCTGGAGCACATGACTTATGAGGAGAGGCTGAGGGAACTGGGATTGTTTAGTCTCCAGAAGAGAAGAATGAGGGGGGATTTGATAGCAGCCTTCAACTACCTGAAGGGGGGTTCCAAAGAGGATGGAGCTCGGCTGTTCTCCGTGGTGGCAGATGACAGAACAAGGAGCAATGGTCTCAAGTTGCAGTGGGGGAGGTCCAGGTTGGATATTAGGAAACACTGTTTCACTAGGAGGGTGGTGAAGCACTGGAATGCGTTACCTAGGGAGGTGGTGGAGTCTCCTTCCTTGGAGGTTTTTAAGGCCCGGCTTGACAAAGCCCTGGCTGGGATGATTTAGTTGGGAATTGGTCCTGCTTTGAGCAGGGGGTTGGACTAGATGACCTCTTGAGGTCCCTTCCAACCCTGATATTCTATGATTCTATGATCATTAATAAAGATATTAAACAAAACCGGCCCCAGGACCGACCCTTGGGGCACTCCGCTTGAAACTGGCTGCCAACTACACATGGAGCCATTGATCACTACCTGTTGAGCCCGACGATCTAGCCAGCTTTCTATCCACCTTACAGTCCATTCATCCAGCCCATACTTCTTTAACTTGGCAGCAAGAATACTGTGAGAGACCGTATCAAAAGCTTTGCCAAACTCAAGAAATAACACATCCACTGCTTTCCCCTCATCCACAGAGCCAGTTATCTCATCATAGAAGGCAATTAGGTTAGTCAGGCACGACTTCCCCTTGGTGAATCCATGCTGACTGTTCCTGATCACTTTCCTCTCCTCTAAGTGTTTCATAATTGATTCCTTGAGGACCTGCTCCAGGATTTTTCCAGGGACTGAGGTGAGGCTGACTGGCCTGTAGTTCCCCGGATCCTCCTCCTTCCCTTTTTTAAAGATGGGCACTACATTAGCCTTTTTCCAGTCACCTCCCCCGATCGCCATGTGTTTTCAAAAATAATGGCTAATGGCTCTGCAATCTCTTCCGCCAACTCCTTTAGCACCCTCGGATGCAGCGCATCCGGCCCCATGGACTTGTGCACGTCCAGTTTTTCTAAATAGTCCCGAACCACTTCTTTCTCCACAGAGGGCTGCTCACCTTCTCCCCATATTGTGCTGCCCAGTGCAGCAGTCTGGGAGTTGACCTTGTTTGTGAAGACAGAGGCAAAAAAATCATTGAGTACATTAGCTTTTTCCACATCCTCAGTCACTAGGTTGCCTCCCTCATTCAGTAAGGGTCCCACACTTTCCTTGACTTTCTTCTTGTTGCTAACATACCTGAAGAAACCCTTCTTGTTACTCTTAACATCTCTTGCTAGCTGCAACTCCAAGTGTGATTTGGCCTTCCTGATTTCA
>NW_020683806.1:0-2947 GCF_002925995.2 Terrapene triunguis
AGGCTCAAAGATCCAAGGAGCCTGGAGGGAAGACAGCTTCTGGCTGCTGCAGATGGGGGACAAGACTCTCTACAAACTCTCACTCCTGCTGACCCCAACTTGATTTTATGATCTATGATCTAGTCTCATGTCTTGTGGGCAATTTTATACACGCTAGAGGTAAAATGTCATTATCAGAGTATTGCTTATTAGCTTGGAACATGCATGGAGGGACAAGGAGGTGATCATATATAAATGGGTTATTAAGGGCCGGGACTACACTACAGCCGGGATCAAAGCTCTGAGATCGATCCACCAGTGGTCGATGTAGCGGGTCTAGTAAAGACCCACCAAATCGACTACAGATCTCTCTGCAGTCAAACCCTGTACTCTACCCTGATGAGAAGAGTAAGGTAAGTAGACCCTGCGGTAACTCTACCTAAGGTACATCGACTCCAGCTACGTTATTCATGTAGCTGGAGTTGTGCAGCATAGGTTGACTTATCGCAGTAGTGTAGACATAGCCTAAGCTTGCTACAATAAAGGGTCTTATATTAGGTTGAGGCTCTGTGGGAGTAGTTATGCTGAAGTCTGGGATTTACCTGAATAGGCCTACGGAGAGAATCCCAGGTCAGATATTTTCCACCCCCATTTTGAGAGACTAACGAGGAACCGCAAACAGGTGCAATACACTACAGGATTCTGAAAGAAGGAAGTTTGGGGCGGGCTTCAGCAATTAGGTTGCTATGAAGTATCTCAGCAGTTGGACCACATTCATATATTGGAATTATTAATAAATAAGTGATGTAAATCATGAGTATTAATGCTTGATGCTTAATTAAGGACTTCCCAAAGGCCACATATGGTTTGGGGCAGCTATTGACATTATTGTAATCAAAGTAAAGGAGCAGATATGATATATAACCATTCCATTACCATAAGAAAGCGGATAAAATACCTCTCCTAGTTACCATTTTTTCATTTTGTCAGGTCCCCGAGACAGTGTAAACTGAAGGAGGGCCTCCCTTCTGATGGTCTCCCTTGCCCCTCCATCTTTGTTTCCAATGGTGTCCATAATTTGTAAGTATGCACAGTGGAAGACCCTCTTTACTGTACTTACCTTAATCTAATCGTTATATATATTGAGTTTTGCCTATGATTTCAATTATAACTGTCTGTATTAAATCAAGTTCTGTGTGTTTCACCAAATTTCATCTCATAGAATCATAGAATAGAATCATAGAATATCAGGGTTGGATGACCTCAGGAGGTCATCTAGTCCAACCCCCTGCTCAAAGCAGGACCAATTCCCAACTAAATCATCCCAGCCAGGGCTTTGTCAAGCCGGGCCTTAAAAACCTCCAAGGAAGGAGACTCCACCACCTCCCTAGGTAACGCATTCCAGTGCTTCACCACCTTCCTAGTGAAATAGTGTTTCCTAATGTCCAACCTGGACCTCCCCCACTGCAACTTGAGACCACTGCTCCTTGTTCTGTCATCTGCCATCACTGAGAACAGCCGAGCTCCATCCTCTTTGGAACCCCCCTTCAGGTAGTTGAAGGCTGCTATCAAATCCCCCCTCATTCTTCTCTTCTGGAGACTAAACAATCCCAGTTCCCTCAGCCTCTCCTCATAAGTCATGTGCTCCAGACCCCTAATCATTTTTGTTGCCCTCCGCTGGACTCTTTTCAATTTTTCCACATCCTTCTTCTAGTGTGGGGCCCAAAACTGGACACAGTACTCCAGATGAGGCCTCACCAAAGTCGAATAAAGGGGAACGATCATGTTCCTCGATCTGCTGGCAATGCCCCTACTTATACAGCCCAAAATGCCGTTAGCCTTCTTGGCAACAAGAGCACACTGTTGACTCACATCCAGCTTCTCGTCCACTGTGACCCCTAGGTCCTTTTCTGCAGAACTGCTACCTAGCCATTCGGTCCCTAGTCTGTAGCAGTGCATGGGATTCTTCCGTCCTAAGTGCAGGACTCTGCACTTGTCCTTGTTGAACCTCATCAGGTTTCTTTTGGCCCAATCCTCTAATTTGTCTAGGTCCCTCTGTATCCGATCCCTACCCTCTAGTGTATCTACCACACCTCCTAGTTTAGTGTCATCTGTAAACTTGCTGAGAGTGCAGTCCACACCATCCTCCAGATCATTAATAAAGATATTAAACAAAACCGGCTCCAGGACCGACCCTTGGGGCACTCCGCTTGAAACCGGCTGCCAACTAGACATGGAGCCGTTGATCACTACCTGTTGAGCCCGACGATCTAGCCAGCTTTCTATCCACCTTACAGTCCATTCATCCAGCCCATACTACTTTAACTTGGCGGCAAGAATACTGTGGGAGACCGTATCAAAAGCTTTGCTAAAGTCAAGGAACAACACATCCACTGCTTTCCCCTCATCCACAGACCCAGTTATCGCCTCATAGAAGGCAATTAGGTTAGTAAGGCACGACTTGCCCTTGGTGAATCCATGCTGACTGTTCCTGATGACTTTCCGCTCCTCTAAGTGTTTCATAATTGATTCCTTGAGGACCTGCTCCATGATTTTTCCAGGGACTGAGGTGAGGCTGACTGGCCTGTAGTTCCCCGGATCCTCCTCCTTCCCTTTTTTAAAGATGGGCACTACATTAGCCTTTTTCCAGTCATCCGGGACCTCCCCCGATCGCCATGAGTTTTCAAAAATAATGGCTATTGGCTCTGCAATCTCATCCACCAACTCCTTTAGCACCCTCGGATGCAGCGCATCCGGCCCCATGGACTTGTGCACGTCCAGTTTTTCTAAATAGTCCCGAACCACTTCTTTCTCCACAGAGGGCTGGTCACCTTCTCCCCATACTGTGCTGCCCAGTGCAGCAGTCTGGGAGCTGACCTTGTTCGTGAAGACAGAGGCAAAAAAAGCATTGAGTACATTAGCTTTTTCCACATCCTCGGTCACTAGGTTGCCTCCCTCATTCAGTAAG
>NW_020683807.1:0-1056 GCF_002925995.2 Terrapene triunguis
GGGGTTAGATGGGTCGGGAGTTCTGGGGGGGGGTTGTCAGGGGATGGGGAGTGGTTGGATGGGGCATGGGAGTCCCAGGAGTCTGTCTAGGGGTGGGGGTGTGGATAAGGGTTTGGGCAGTCAGGGTACAGGTAGGGGGTAGGGTCCTAGGGGGCCAGTTAGAATGGGGGGAGGGTCCCAGGAGGGGGCAGTCAGGGGACAAGAGGCAGGGAGGCTTAGGTAGGGGGTGGAGTCCTGGGGGGCAGGGGTCCCAGGAGGGGGCAGTCAGAGGTCAAGGAGCGGGGGGAGGGTTGGGGGTTCTGAGGGGCGCGGGAAGTGGGAGGGAGTGGAAGGGGCAGGGGCGGGGCTAGGGCAGGATGGGGGCGGGGCTAGGGCAGGGCTCCTCCCGTCCTCTTTTTTGCTTGCTGAAATATGGTAACCCTAGCCAAGAAGATTCTCTTAAACTGTTTTTTTTTTAAGAATTCCCAATACAAATAAGCAAAAAGTGGAGTGAAGAGATCACTAAAATGAGGTGGCAGGCTGACCTCCAATAATTTCTATGGTCACAGGTAGACACTGCGATGGAGTAGACATTCCTGTCTACAGTACAGCTCCACCTGTGGGAGCACTTGTGAGAATTGTTTTTTATTGTAAAACTCCCTACCTGTTAGGGTGACCAGACAGCAAATGTGAAAAATCGGGACGGAGGTGAGGGGTAATAGGAGCCTATATAAGAAAAAGACCCTAAAATCAGGACATCTGGTCACCCTACTACCTGTAGACATGGCCCTAGAGATGGAAGACTGAAACTCAGAGCAGTTACTGGTAAGTTACTTGAACAAGGTCATGTACTAGTTGCCATACTACTGTAATGCCACAGTTTGGATTAGTACTGACAGCAGAAGTGGTAAAGACAAGGAGAAGATTGGTACCATCCCAGTTTAGACTTAAAAGGGAACAGGCCTACAAAAGCCAGCAACCCATAAAAGTGAGAAAATTGCAAAAACACTGTATTATATATAAAGATGGCGAGAGATGAAATATATGACTAGAATACAAGTGGAGTCTACAGCACCA
>NW_020683808.1:0-2347 GCF_002925995.2 Terrapene triunguis
CCCCCCCGTTTCATGTGCAGTTGCTAATAAAATATACGTTTCTGTTAATTACTGTTTCCATCATGTTCTTTTGGAGGAGAATCTGTCTGAAGGGGGGGAAGGTGGTTGGTAATTGGACAGGACAGTCACCTTTAGCAGGGTACAGAGGCGGGGGCAGGTCCAGCAGCAGGGCACATACACAGTGCAGTGACTAGTTACCCTGGTCAGTCTGGGAGGTGGTTTTCATGTTCTGGGGGGAGGGGGGCGGCTATGTGACTTTGTGGCGGGGGAGGGCAGTTACAGATCTTATGCAGCGGTCCTTATCCTGGATCACAGAGCCACGCAGCAGGGGATCTGTAACCCTCCTCCCCCTGCCACAAAGTCACATAGCCCCCACATACACGCAGTCCCGATCAGGAGGGCTGGCAGGCTCCGTTGAAACAACCAGTCCACCACTGCGGAGCCTGTCATTCCTGGAGTTTAGAAGCGTCATTTGCATCAGTACACTACACCCGCTCCCCACCACAGTCTGCGTCCCAGGTTTAAAACATTCCCGTGAAAACAGTAATAAAGAAAACGGTGTCCATTAACAAAATAGAAGTCATTTTATTTTTAAACGTGTGTTGGAAGGGGGTGAAGGGGGTATGTAGCTGGAGAGGATAGTCAACATTAACTGGGTAAAGAAACGGGGGCAGGTTCAGCTTCTGTGTACACAAACTTAAAAGTCACAGGTTACCCTGCTCACTCAGGAACCTAGCTTTCAGAGCCTCCCGGATGCACAGCGCTTCCCGCTGGGCTCTTCTAATCGCCCGGCTGTCTGGCTGGGCGTAATCAGAAGCCAGGCTATTTGCCTCAACCTCCCACCCCGCCATAAAGGTCTCCCCCTTGCTCTCACAGAGATTGTGGAGCACACAGCAAGCTGCTATAACAATGGGGATATTGGTTTCGCTAAGATCACAGCGAGTCAGTAAGCTTCTCCATCTCCCCTTGAGACGGCCAAAAGCACACTCCACCACCATTCTGCACTTGCTCAGCCGGTAGTTGAACAGTTCTTTTTCAGTGTCCAGGGCGCCAGTATAGGGCTTCATGAGCCAGGGCATTAGCGGGTAGGCTGGGTCCCCGAGGATCACTGTAGGCATCTCCACATCCCCAAGAGTTATTTTGTGGTCCAGGAAGTAAATACCTTCCTGCAGCCATCTAAACAGACCAGAGTTCCTGAAAACGCGAGCGTCATCAACCTTGCCCGGCCATCCGACGTTGATGTTGGTAAAACGTCCCCTATGGTCCACCAGTGCTTGCAGCACCATTGAAAAGTAGCCCTTTCTGTTAATGTACTCGCCGGCCTGGTGGTCCGGTCCCAGGATAGGGATGTGAGTTCCATCTATAGCCCCACCGCAGTTTGGGAATCCCATCGCGGCGAAGCCATCTATGATGACCTGCGCGTTTCCCAGGGTCACTACCTTCGAGAGCAGTACCTCAACGATTGCGTTGGCTACTTGCATCACAACAACCCCCACGGTAGATTTGCCCACGCCAAAGTGGTTCGCGACTGACCGGTAGCTGTCTGGCGTTGCAAGCTTCCAGAGGGCTATGGCCACTCTCTTCTGGACAGTCAGGGCTGCTCGCATCCGGGTGTCATTGCGCTTCAGGGCAGGGGACAGCAACTCACAAAGTTCAAGGAAAGTCCCCTTCCGCATGCGAAAGTTTCGCAGCCACTGGGATTCATCCCAGACCTGCAGCACTATGCGGTTCCACCAGTCCGTGCTTGTTTCCCGGGCCCAGAATCGCCGTTCCACAACATCCACATGACCCATTGTCACCGTGATGTCCTCGGCGCTGGGTCCCGTGCTTTCTGACAGGCCTGTGCTACTCTCAGACTTCAGGCCCTCACCGCGGTGCCGTAGCCTCCTTGCCTGATTTATCTGCATCTGCCTCTGGGAAAGGTGGATGATAAGCTGCGAGGCGTTGACAACGGCCACAACTGCAGCGATGGTCGCAGCGGGGTCCATGCTCGCAGTGCTGTGGCGTCCGCGCTGTCACTGACCAGAAAAGTGCGCGAACTGATTTTCCCGCCGGCGCTTTCAGGGAGGGAGGGAGGGCGGGAGTGACGGACGGATGACGACAGTTACCCAAAAGCACCCTCGACACATTTTTTTACCCAGAAGGCATTGGCAGCTCGACCCAGAATTCCAATGGGCAGCGGGGACTGCGGGAACTGTGGGATAGCTGCCCACAGTGCACCGCTTCCAATGTCGACGCTTGCCCCGTTAGTGTGGACTCACAAAGTCGAATTACTGTCCTTAGTGTGGACACACACGTTCGACTTTGCAATATCGATTCCACATATTCGATTTAAGTAAAATCGAAC
>NW_020683809.1:0-1018 GCF_002925995.2 Terrapene triunguis
CTTGACTTTAGCAAAGCTTTTGATACGGTCTCCCACAGTATTCTTGCCAGCAAGTTAAAGAAGTATGGGCTGGATGAATGGACTATACGGTGGATAGAAAGCTGGCTAGATCATCGGACTCAATGGGTATTGATCAACGGCTCCATGTCTAGTTGGCAGCCGGTTTCAAGCGGAGTGCCCCAAGGGTCGGTCCTGGGGCCGGTTTTGTTCAATATCTTCATTAATGATCTGGAGGATGGGGTGGACTGCAATCTCAGCAAGTTTGCAGATGACAGCAAACTGGGAGGAGTGGTAGATACGCTGGAGGGTAGGGATAGGATACAGAGGGACCTAGATAAATTAGAGGATTGGGTCAAAAGAAACCTGATGAGGTTCAACAAGGACAAGTGCAGAGTCCTGCACTTAGGACGGAAGAATCCCATTCAGTGTTACAGACTAGGGACCGAATGGCTAGGCAGCAGTTCTGCAGAAAAGGACCTAGGGGTTACAGTGGATGAGAAGCCGGATATGAGTCAACAGTGTGCCCTTGTTGCCAAGAAGGCTAATGGCATTTTGGGCTGTATAAGTAGGGGCATTGCCAGCAGATCGAGCGACGTGATCATTCCCCTCTCTTCGACATTGGTGAGACCTCATCTGGAGTACTGTGTCCAGTTTTGGGCCCCACACTACAAGAAGGATGTGGAAAAATTGGAAAGAGTCCAGCGGAGGGGAACAAAAATGATTAGGGGGCTGGAGCACATGACTTATGAGGAGAGGCTGAGGGAACTGGGATTGTTTAGTCTGCAGAAGAGAAGTATGAGAGGGGATTTGATAGCTGCTTTCAACTACCTGAAAGGGGGTTCCAAAGAGGATGGATCTAGACTGTTCTCAGTGGTACCTGATGACAGAACAAGGAGTAACGGTCTCAAGTTGCAGTGGGGGAGGTTTAGGTTGGATATTAGGAAAAACTTTTTCACTAGGAGGATGGTGAAGCACTGGAATGGGTTACCTAGGGAGGTGGTGGAATCTCCTTCCTTAG
>NW_020683810.1:0-2722 GCF_002925995.2 Terrapene triunguis
TCCCCCTCTGCAGGTGTCTATTCCCAGGTCAGCCTGGTGGAGTCCGGAGGGGGAGTCAAGAAGCCCGGGGAGACCCTCACACTGACCTGCGCCGTGTCCGGATTCTCTCTCACTAGCTACGAGGTGCACTGGGCCCGCCAGCCAGCGGGGAAAGGGCTGGAATGGATGGGAGGTATCTGGGGTGATGGAGGCACTAACTATAATGGTGCTCTCAAAAATCGCCTCACTTTTACCAAAGACAACACCGAAAGCCAAGTGTACCTGCAACTGTCCGGCCTGCAACCTGGAGACACCTCCGTGTATTTCTGTGAGAGAGACACACAGTGATGGGGAACCTATCAGAGCCCGCACTAAAACTAACCGTGCAGAGATCCAGCCTTTCTGTGTGTCGCCGAGAGCAGCAGCTGCCAGCACCGCGGTCTCTCCGCTTGGTTAGTTATTGGCTTTGCCTCCATTCAATGGCAGGTTACAGGCCCTTGTGACTTAAACCCCAAAGTCACCCCGCGAATCAGCACTCCCGGGCCCAGGAGTCCTGGCACCTGGCCATTTGTTCTCTCGTTTTTTTCTATCATTCTTTCAAGAAGTGAAGGGGAAAGGCCACAGGAATTGTCAGTCCGAAACTTGCTATTCTAGCTACACTGGTGTAACCCTTCTGCCCATCTAAGTTGGCAGCAACAAGGGCCGGGTTCTGTATCTAGGGGTTCCGTTTCAGTAACACAATGCAAAACCGGCTCGAGCCCCCACCCAGTGACCTGGGACAATTACATACCACCCCCCTGGGTACCTCTAAGAGGCAATACTTCCCCTCTCGCAAGCACGGAGTCTGAGTGTAGCAAAAAATGTTTAATAACATGAGGTAAACGATATCAGCATAAAACTGGAAAAACACCACAAACAGGATTCATAACACAAACCATGAGCAAAACCCACCCCAGCAAATTGGGCCGTGTCCTTTCCCTTTGGTTCTTGAATCCAGCAACCCAAAAATCACCCAGAGTCCCCAAAATCCAACACCCCCAAAGTCTCTTGGGTCCAGCAACCACCCAAAGTCCAAAAGTCCAACAACCCCCAAAGTCTCTGTCCCTGGTCAGTGCAGCCCCAGAGTAAAAGGGGGGGGGCACGCAGGGTGTTAAGGGGCACCTTACGTGATCCGAGGCTGGCCAGCCATCTGTTTCTCCGTGGGGGTTCCACCGCAGCCTTTACCACGAGCCAGTCCACTTTCCTGCCATCCCACGAACTGCTCCGCTCTACAAGCTGCTCCGCTCCACTCCGCTCCGCTCACCGACCTGTGAGCCGCTCGCCGTTCCTTCGGCCACTCCAACCGGCCCCACAAGGCTCCACGCCGCTCGCTGCTCCTCCAGACATCCCCACAAATTGCTCCACCAGCTGCTGAGCAATATAGCTTCAGGCTCCCCCACTAGTTAACACAGCACTCAGTGATCTCAGCTCTTAATAACATTAGCTCTTTTGTGATTTCAGCTCTTAACGATTTCAGCTCATAGTATAGTAGGGGAGCCCCAGTGCTGGTGCACCATTGGCCCAAAGTGAATTCCGCTCAGCAGCCTGTAACTAGACTCCTAAGGGAATCAAAGTTAGCTCTGACATTCAACAGTGGAGAGAGGAGGCAGTGCAATCGGTGTTTCAAACCCTCAGAGGAGGCCCATACCATCAGGTACAAATACCTGTCTCCATCCTCTCTCAATTCACTGGGTTTTGTAACCCATGCCCCTTGTCAAGCAAGTGCTACTTAGGTAATGGTGAAGAACTCACTCAGTCCTTCTGTCATACAACAGTTTCACTGGCCTTGATTCACAGAATCAGGGTAACAAAACTTTATTCTTCCTGCCCCAATAACAGAGAAACTGGGGATCCCACACCAGCCAAAGTGACCACTTTCAGTTGCTGTTGTTTCATGCCAGGCGAGTGAGTGTGCCTATGCAAACAAGATCAGCCCTTGGAGTTCTTTTCCACACTCGCCATAATTCACCACCAGATGTCAGGGTAGAGCTCATCCTGACTCTGCTTACAAATACAAATTCTATGTGAAAAAGCCTAGGCAAAACATTCCCATGTAAACACCCATTTATAGTCTGAGGGGAAAAGCAAGATAAAGAAAAACAGGAACCATGACAGCAGTAAATGGGCACAAAGGTGTACCCCGCTCCCAGAATGGTAAATCAATGACCTAGAGCTGTGTAGATTGTTGCTTACAAGGGTATTGAATCGGTTATATAATTATCGGACATTAGAAAAGGTTCAGAGAAGGGCAACTAAAATGATTAGGGGTTTGGAACGGGTCCCATTTGAGGAGAGATTTCATGGGCATTCACCCACGAAAGCTTATGCTCCAATACATCTGTTAGTCTTAAAGGTGCCACAGGACCCTGTGTTGCTTTTTGCAGATCCAGACTAACACGACTACCCCTCTGATACTAAAGAGGCTGGGACTTTTCAGCTTGGAAATAGCCAGGACCCCCACCGAAGTGTTAGGGGTTCTTTCAAAAAGCATAGTCAGGGGCTCTGTCAGTCCCTCTTTGTGAGCCCTAAGGGAAGTAATTAAAGGAAAAGTACAGAAAGGAGTTTGTGTCTTTTATAAGGAGTGGGATATGCATATAGGGATGACAGTTTCCTGTTTAAATCTCTCCCTGCCCAGGCTGCACCTGGAGAGACAATCCACAGCCCCTGGGTCTGTGCAGTGACCAGCCAGTCCCCTGAGAACTTT
>NW_020683811.1:0-21067 GCF_002925995.2 Terrapene triunguis
ACCACTCCTACCTTCAGTGGTGCTGATGTTACTCCCTGAGCCTGCTGGGCTTCACCTCTAACTCTCTGATTCTCTCTCATCCCTGCAGTGACTGTGACCAGGGGTTGGCGACCTTTGTCTCCCGGCCTCTCAGGGTTAGCCGCTGGCGGGCCGGGACAGTTTGTTTACCTGGAGTGTCCACAGGCACAGAGCCCTGCAGCTCCCAGTGGCTGCAGTTCGCTATTCCCAGTCAATGGGAGCTGCTGGAAGCAGCGGCCAGCACGTCCCTCGGCCCGTGCCGCTTCCCGCAGCCCCCATTGGCCTGGAACAGTGAACCGCGGCCACTGGGAGCTGTGGGGCTCCATGCCTGCGGATGCTCCAGGTAAACAAACCGTCTCGGCCCGCCAGCGGCTTACCCTGACTGGCCGCTGTGTCCATGTCCAGACGCGTTGCCGACCCCTGACGGTGACTCTGGATCCAGACACGGCTCCTCCCCAACTCGGCCAGTCCGAGGATCGGAAAAATGTGAGATGGGGACACACCTGGCAGAATCTGCCCAACAAGCCCGAGAGATTTGATTCTAGGGCCTGTGTGCTGGGCTGTGAGGAGTTCACCTCGGGGAGATGTAGCTGGGGGATGGGAAACGCTGGGCTGTGGGGGTGGCCAGAGAGTCTGTGTGGCGGAAGGAGTGGATCAGACCTTTCCCTGAGGAATGTGACTGGGATTAGTACCAGGCTCTCACCTCCCCTCTCACCCTCCTGCCCCTGCCCTGAGAGGATCCGGGTTTGTCTGGACTATGGAGGGGGGAATGTGGCATTTTTTGATGCTGATAACGAGGCTCCAATCTTCACTTTCCCAACAGCCTCTTTCAATGGAAAGAGAATCTGCCCCTGGCTCTGGGCCGGGGCAAAGTATCCCAGCTCAGACTGTGTCCTTGAGACACCAGGGAATATCCCATGGGGACAATCAGCTGGTCTTCTGCAGTCTCTGGTGTCCACCTAACTATGGCCTGGAAAGACTCCCATCTATCACTCTAGCAGAACCTCTTCTATCCCCTTAGCTCCTAGCCTCTATGATCCTGGAGAGTAAATTATCTCAGTGGGTCGTTCAGTCCATTGTGAAGCCAGGTGCCTGTGGGAGCAAACAGGGCTGGGTCAATGTGTTAGGAGTCCATTGAACCTCCACACAGAGCTGTGGGAAATATAAAGACAAAACCTCGCTTCTTAACTTCGCAGAAGGTTTTTCCCACTTACAAGTGTAATGGCACCACTGTAGCCAGTACGCCGGGGACTGACCCAGCCATCTCCAGCCGCTAGGGCCGGAACTGCTCCTGAGATCAGACTCCTGAGCGGAGGCTGTAGCAGGCTCCCCTGCTATGGCCTGGGCAGGGAAAGGGGATCTAACCCATTCACCAACCCGGGGCACAATGACCACAGCACAGACCAGGAGGAGACAGCGCTAATGACATTTCTGGTGAGCAAAGAGACCGACACAGCCCTGGGCAGCCAGGAGCTGGTGGAACGTGCTCTTTGGCAACATGGAACATGGGAATCTTTGTTGGGGGTGGGGGAGAAAAGAGTCAAAGAAACACGAAAGCCCCAGTCTATGTATTTGCAGATAAGAATTTGAGCAACCCAAATAAAAACATGAGGCGTTCAGTCAGCCCCTGCCCCCTTCAAATAGCCGTGCAGCTGATGGAAAGCCCAGAATTCACCACAAACCGAATCCCCTCCCACATGGAGTCCGTCGCTGTGGTAGCTCAGGGGCCTGCAGAGGCCTCTCTCCTCGGCGGGGCTGCTCCACCCTGTCCCACCCCAATGAGCAGCTCCTGGTGCAGCTCTGTCATTTCAGCTCCGCTTTCCCAGCTGGCCGGGCTGGGGCGCTGGGAAGTCAGTTCTGCTCTGCAGTCACTGCTCCAGCTGCTCTTTGCTGGGGAGTCGGTGCTGCTCCGGTGAGTCCTCATGTAACCTCAGCTCCAGCTCCAGCCAGCCAGGCCCTTCCTCCGTGCGGGGCTGCGGGCAGGGCTCTGGAGGAAGGAGAAGGCTAGAGACAGCTGGAAGGCTACACGGGAAAGTGGGAGAGAGGTAAAGGGAGATCTCAGAAAGCTGGTCTCAGAAGGGAGAGGGGAGGGCAGGGAATATCGGGGGAGGATTATTTCATGGGGTATTGAATTAATGTTCATTAATTTATGTGATAATTATAAATATTAATATATGATGGGCCAAAGATATGTATTGTATGGATTACATTATGTATTTGTATTTATTATATTAATTTCTTTAATAAGAGAATTTATTTTTCATATTTTCAACTTAAAATTATCTCTGGAACATTTGGCAGGGGAGGCAACAGTTCAAAAAAATCAAACATTCAACCGTAAACCAGAATTTTTAAAACTATGTCTATTTTAAAATTCTCCTGAATTTTAGGCCAATCTCTTGATCGTTGGTGGCCTGGCTCAGCGTTTTGAACTCTGAGGCACTAGCGGGCAGAAGACAGTGGGGCTGGAGTGGGGAATCTGCGAGTTGAATGGAACAAAATGAATAGACGTGAAAAGGAAAAGGCCCCAATGATCAGACGTATTTAGGCACCTAACTCCCTTTGAGATCAATGGGAGTCAGGCACCTAAAACCCTTTGAGGAACTAGTCTTATATGACCGCGAGATTTGTAGATTCCATTGAAAGTGATGGTGTCATTTGTTATTTAGAGAATTCATCACTTTAATGCTTTAGTTGAGGAGAAATTTAGCCATTTCAGTACCTTGAAAAAGTGCTTTGTACAAATGTTGTTCCTGGTTTCTGTTCTGATTATTAAATGGTCCCTCTCATTTCCTATGAATCACAGTTTAAAATAAGGTTATTTTCTGCCTGATGAATTTTCCACCCTTTTTTTTTGGCCAGGAGCAGGCATGGTCAGGGGATTAGAACAGCACTGAGACCGAATGGCCATGGGAAGGGGAAAGACAGGAAGCTGAAGCTGTGATTGTTTGTTGCATCGTTTTTGTACCTCCCTGGCAGGAATGCAGCTGTGAGCATGGATGGGTGGGTTAAAAGCCCAGGGGGCAGAGAGAGCTTCCACCACCATGACCTGGATGAAAAGAGCAAAAGATGGAGAGAGGTTAGACCAACATGGCAGCACCCTGCCAGGACCCAGAACTCAATTATTGAAATCCCCCCATTGAAGTTATATCATAATGTATCACGCAATATGTAATGGAAGTGGTCCCTTCTCACATTCAGGTTTCTGTCTGGTGGTTCTTCTGTCTGTGATTCAACAAGATCTTGGGTCTCTGGGGCTGTGGCCTGGTCTACATGGCAATGTTAGCCTTATGTCAGCCTATTTGTGCATGTCTCTGTCAAGCTGTCCTGCCGTGGCTCCAGAGCATGTGTACCAACCTTCGGGCAGACTGTTAGTCAACAGGGCACAAACCCCACATTGGCTGGGAGTTCTATACTTAGATTTCACCAGCCAGTTATCAAATGTAACCTCCTCAAACATTACAACAGCCTTAGCTTGGAGTCATAGGCAGTCCCCTTGAATGCCCCAGTCTATCCTGCCACCCACGTAAGCATGTCTTTGTGATAGATGGTCCCTTACACCAACTATCACAGCAATATTCAGGTTACGCCCAGTCCCAAAGAACCAGTCATTTACCCCAGATCCATTGAACCTTAGATCTCACACCAAAGCCAATCTTCTAATAAACTATCTAAAGATTTATTAACCAGGGAAAGGAAATAAGAGAGTTATGTGCAAGGTTAAAGAGATACACACAAATGAGTTTCAATCTTAAGTCTCAAAAAGTAAAAGACACTTCTAGAATAAGCACACTCGATATGTCCTTTAGGGCTAGTCCAGGCCAAGCACTGGGGATCTTTTGCTTTATGCTTAGTAACCCTTGCTCCTCAGAGTCCCAGCAGCATAAGAGGTAATGTTCCTCCTTGTCAGGGCTTTTTATTCCTTCCCCCCTTCTGCTTTGAATCGCAAATTCACCTGCACATCTTCTCTTCATGGTGGGCAGAGCAATCAACAAAGTCTTTTGTCCCCTGATGTTCCAGAATGGTTCCTCTGGTGTCGATGGGCCTTCTTTGCGGGTGATTTAGAGTTACAGAGCAACCACCTAACTATCACCTTATAACACAGGAGACAGATGTTACAAGTGAGACTAACACGTGCAGAAGCTTACAAGCTTTTCATAAAGTCCAAACACTAAACGCATTCTTATAACTCTGATCCCTGTTTTAACAACATTAACAGACCGGTGAGCCAGATGGGTTCCAGCTCTGTGCTTGGCAGTGTTCAGCTGACACCTAGGGGCCTTGGCATGAGCTGGCACGTGCTCTGCCAGCACCACAATAACACTAACTTTGCCGGGGTCCTGATGACTGACAGCCTTGCTTCTCACTGCCCAGTGCGTTCTGTGCAGCCACGGCTGTACCTGTAACCTGCTCCCTTTTCCCAAGTGCTGTTAGCATGACTCCGACTCAGCCGCATGCTGCTGCCTGGCTGAGGGAGGTGCTTGATTGCCGTGTCTAGTGGAAAAAGGAGCATGTGCCAGCCCAGCCATGGCACGCCTGCAGGAACGACGGAGCACGGAGCCTCTTGGTGTAGGGGAAGAAGAACCTGGGAGACGCCAGAGAAGGATGGGCAAAGAGTAAGGAGCTGAGGCAAGGCTATTATTGTGTTAGGAAGAACAACGTATAATCTGGAGCCACCCCCAGTGTGATGGGCTGGATCACAGAACCCCCCTTGGGAGCCGCCACCCGATCTGCCAGGACTACCCCTGCTCCTGCTTTCCCTGCCAGCTCAGGACTCCAGCACCCTGTCTTGCTGAGCCAGACACTCCCGTCTGCTCCAACACAGACCCAGGGTCTGAATCACTTGTCCCAAAGCTGCAGGTTTACCTGAAAACAGCTCACAGGAGTGTGCTTGTCTTTAGCACTCAGATGCCCAACTCCCAATGGGGTCTAAACCCAAATAAATCCGTTTTACCCTGTATAAAGCTTATGCAGGGCAAACTCATAAATTGTTCGCCCTCTATAACACTGATAGAGAGATGTGCACAGTTGTTTGCTCCCCCAGGTATTAATACATACTCTGAGTAAGTTACTAAATAAAAAGTGGTTTTATTAAATACAGAAAATAGGATTTAAGTGGTTCCAAGTAGTAACAGACAGAACAAAGTAAGTCACAAGGAAAATAAAATAAAATGCGCAAATCTATGTCTAATCAAACTGAATACAGATAATCTCACCCTCAGAGGTGCTTCAGTAAGCTTTTTCTCAGACTGGACATCTTCCAGGCCTGGGCACAATTCTTTCCCCTGGTACAGCTCTTGTTCCAGCTCAGGTGATAGCTAGGGGATTCTTCATGATGGCTCCTCTCCCTCTCTGTTCTCTTCCACCCCTTTATATATCTTTTGCATAAGGCGGGAACCCTTTGTCCCTCTGGGTTTCCACCCCCCCTCACTGGAAAAGCACCAGGTTAAAGATGGATTCCAGTTCAGGTGACATGATCACATGTCACTGCAAGACTTCATTGCCCACTTGCCAGCACACACACATACAGGAAGACTAACAGGTAAACACAACCATCTACAGACAATGGTCCTGGTTAATGGGAGTCATCAAGATTCCAAACCATCGTTAATGGCCCACACTTTACATAATTACAATAGGCCATCAGAGTTACATTTTATATTTCTAGTTTTAGATACAAGAGTGGTACATTTATACAAATCAGATGATCACACTCAGTAGATTATAAGCTTTGTAATGATACCTTACAAGAGACCTTTTGCATGAAGCATATCCCAGTTACGTTATATTCACTTATTACCATATTTTCTCTAAAACTATCCCAGTTACATTATATTGACTTATTATCAAGTTTTTATAAAACCATATAGACTGCACAACGTCACACCCAGGACCTGTGCCTTACACACAGAGCTGTGTGCTGTATTCAGCAGGGATCCTTCCAGCACCCCTCCAGGCACTGTGAATCCTTCACACCCTGGAGACTGAACAGACCTTGGCTGTGTGTTCTAGAGTCCCTGGGCTGGACCCTGGGGTACAGGGCAGGTCTGGGTTCCACTCTCTCTACTGGGGAAATGGCATAAGAGGGACAGTGAACTGGAAGACTGCCTGGGCAACTGCAGAAGTCAAAGCATCAGCGTACTGGATACCGGCTCTCGAATGGAAGAGATTTTGAAGGACTCTGCCCCAGAAGGGGAAAACATATATACTGACCTGGCCAACGGGCCAGGTAACAAAGAGGCAGTGGTAGCTCCTGGAGTGAGAGAGGGGCTGCAGACGGAGAGTGACAGGCAGGGAGACAGCGTGTGACCACAAGAAGGGGCATCGGCCACACACAGCTAATCCTCAGGATAGTCAGGAGGTGGCACCAGCCAGTGGTGAATAGAGCATCCCATCATAGGTGCCATTGGTGGAGCACAGAAAGAAAAAAAAAGGTGCATTTAGCCTGAAACTTGAACACCCTCTTTCTGGGTGACAGCCTCTAATCACTTCCACAAACATTATAAAAGAGGCTGCTGCATCCTTCTCCCCCACCACACCTTTCCTAGGCTAAATGTCATTACTGCTGGGACGTTGCTTTATAGAAATATGCTCCGTGGTGAGCTGGAGCCGGTTCCCACCGGTTCGCAGGAACTGGTTGTTAAATTTAGAATTTAGGCTTTATTTAACAAAGGCTCGGGCAGCTGTCCACCCTGCCCCCCGGCCCCAGCTCACATCCCCCTCCTCCCCTGAACGCTCCGCCCCCTTCTCCTCCCCTGAACGCTCCGCCCCCTTCTCCTCCCCCTTCCCTGTTTCCCGCGAATCAGATGTTCGCGGGAAGCCTGAAAGAAGCAGCAGGCAGGCAGGCAGGCAGGCAGGCAAGCTGGGGCATGGGGGCCAGGGAGGCGCGGCGAGGCCCAGCCCAGCCTGGCCAAATGGCTCCCTCCAGCCCAGCTCCGGCCCCCTCTGGCCTGGCTCCCCCGGCCCCGGCCTGGCCCCGGCAGAGCGCCCCAGCCTGATCCTGGCCCCAGCCACGTGCCCCCGGCTCGGGCCCTGCAGCTCCGGCCAGGCCCAGCTCGGGCCCCACAGTGCCAGTGCCGGCCGGCCGAGCGGCTCCGGCCTGGACCCGGACCTGGCCCTGTCGAGCGCCCCAGGCCCCAGCCCTGGCTCAGTGCTCTGGCCCCCCCGGCCCCAGCGCCGGCCGAGCGCCCCAGGCCCCAGCGCCCCATCCCGGCCGAGCGCCCCAACCCGGCCCCGGCCGAACGGCTCCAGGCAGCACGGTAAGGGGGCAGGGAGGGGGTGTTGTAAGAGGGCAGGAGAGTTCGGGGGATTGTGGGGGGGGGTGGATGGGGTTGGGGCGGTCAGAGGACAGGAAACAGGGGGATTGAATGGGGGCAGGGGTCCCGGGGGGGGCAGTCAGGAATGAGAGGAGGGGTTGGATCAGGGGGCAGTCAGAGGACAGGGCAGGGGGGTGGATAGGGCAGGGTTCCCCGGGGGCCGTCAAGGAACGTGGGGGGGTTGGATGGGGCAGGAGTTCCTGGGGGGGCCACGACCCCCTCTTGGGATGAGGAGGAGGGAACCTGTTAATATTTTGGCAGCTCATCACTGAATATGCTCATGAGGGTAAATGTGAGATAACTGGAATATGTTTTATGCTAGATATGCCATGTAACATGTCTTTGCAAAGGTTATGATCCACTGAATCTATTCATCCTATTCATATGCACGTCTCATTTTTATATCTGAAGTTATGAGCGTTGGCTCTGGGCTTGTATTTAAAGTGTTTGCTGTAGGAAGCACATAAGGCAGATTTGGTCAAGATCGTGTGAAGGGGTTATCCAAGTAATTGGGAGTACTTAGCTAACAATGGACTTTGGGAGATGCCAATCCATATCTGAGCTTTCCTGGTGTGAAAGTTACTAGTGACCCCCCCCACCCCCCCGCAACAGCTAGTAGCCGTTATGTCAGCCAGCGGCCATTAGGGGGAAGCAGACACCTTAAGGACACAGTAGCCTGAACTTTTCAACTGTTTTCCCTTCAAGGCCTTAAGGTAGTTGGAGCTGGTCCCAAGCCGGTTTTCACTGACCAGATAGCAAAAGCACGGGTCTAACCACCACCAATCAAGTGTTAACACTGCAAGGACCTTGGTCTGAATGTGTATAAAGGATCTGTAAAATGTGTGTAAGACAGAGTTTTTGTACTAAGGTGCAAAGCTCTCCTTTCTTCTGCAGAATAAAGCAACTCTTCCTTATCCCTGTCTGGCTGTGATTGGCTCTCAGCTAGGTGGACCCGATATTTCGGTGACAGTTTCTGGCGACTCCGCCGGGACTCTCCTAGCTCGGACATTGGACTCCGGACGGCTGCGGCGAACTGGGAACGGCGCCAACGGGGTGTTTCGCCCCTTTTCTCTGCTTCACCGCAGCCCCTGGGGTTCGTGCTCCGATAAGGTGAGTCCTAATAGGATAAGGAGACACTATCTGGTTCTGGTTCTGGTCTGGTTAACCGGTTAATGAATTTCTGTCTTATACATTTGGGGGTTAGGTGTGTGGACGGAACTGAGCCTCTCATTCGTAATTCCTCAGAGTGGAAGCCATCGCGTGCAATGAAGCTCTGAGGTCGAATTGGGATCCTTCTGTCCCGTCCCCTGTAGCGGTCAGTATTAGTAGAAATTCCTGTAATAGGATCCTATTAGGCCATAATTCCCTCTGTTCTCTGTGTAATTCTCTGTTAGAGTGTCAGCAGGCAGATGGGTGGGTCTCTGGTAAAACCCTCAAAGGATAGTCCTTTGAATTATATGTTAAGCAAATGGCCCTTACCCGGTGTTCAAAAAGGGATGTCAAGGAAGCGTTTTTTACAACTTTGCACCCAGGATTGGCCAGCCCTGGGGACTGCATGGCCCCGAGTATGGCTCCTTTGATATTCCTACCCATTTAACACCCTTACGCCTGACATTGGAAAACCAAGCGCCAGGGCAAATGGGCTATTGGTTTTTGTGGGACGATGAGGCTCATCATCGCATGAAGAAGGTACAGATTCAGGCCCCTCTATTCCCGAAAGCTTCTGCCCCTCACAAGGCTAATTATTTGAAGGATATCCCCCCATGTATTGCTCTAGACCACGCCCACCCTCGGCGGCAGCATTACCAATTGCGGTGGACCCGGTACCCTCCTCAACGGAGCCCAGGACAGCAGGCCTACCGAGACAGATATTACCAACAAAGATTGAGGACACCACAATGCAGGCAAGCGAATCAGCTAGTGAAGCCACCAGCAGTGGGTACACTACCCCCTGTCTGTTCCCAGCCTTAGTCCGTCCCATACAAGGAAGGGGGCACTCTATGGGGACGAGGTAATTAATATCCAAGCACCCCTCCGGACCATCCCAGTCCCTACAATGGATGGGAATGTTGTAGACCATTATGTTCATGTCCCCTTTACCACTGCTGACCTTATGAACTGGCAAACCACTACACCTCACCTTAGGGACGACCCGGACGTCATTCACAGGCGATTCCGTGCCATTTTCCGGTCTCATAATCCTGATTGGCAAGACGTGGGCCAACTTTTAGATTGTTTATTGTGCACGGAAGAGAAAGAGCGGGTACTGAGGGGGGCCCGGGAGGCTGCAGAGGCCGCCAATAACGGTCGCAATTTTATAAGGCTCGCCAATCCGCCCCATTGGAACCCAAATAATTTAACCCAACAAGCAGATCTAAAAAAATTCCTAGACTATATTTTGACAGGCATAAAACAAGCGGAAAAAAGAACTTTAGATTGGACGAAGGTTCATAATACTGTGCAAAAAATAAACCACCCTTCTGACTTTTATGAGAGACTTTGTAAAGCATTTTGTATCCATACTAATATAGATCCCAAGGCCATGGACACACAGTCCACGGTCAGGCTTATTTTTATTTCCCAGTCAGCCCCGGACATCAGGAAGCGGTTGCAGCAGCTCGAGGGTGCTGAAGGAAAATCCCTGGAGGAACTGGTAAGCGTGGCCACCCGAGTATATCATACAAAAAAAAAAGTTCAAAAGACCAAACAGGTGAGGATGCTGGCAGCCCTTGTAAACACTGGAAATAAAAAAGAGGGAGGGCGGCAGGGACCCCCCAAGTGGCAACCCAAATCAGATTATGGGGGGACCCCGAGACATGCCAATGACATATGTAACTACTGTAAGCAGCTTGGCCACTGGAAGAGAGAGTGTCTGAACCGACCTACTGGACGACAACCCCGTTGCCCAGACCAACCTCAACAACAAATGGCTGTAACAAGAACAGACGCTGTTGCTAATGAGGAATGACGGCAACCAGGGGGTCCTCTTGTCACCTATTCAAATGATTTTACCACTTATGTTTGTTCCTCCACAGACCCCCAGGTTCGCCTAACATTGGGAGGAACCGCCTATTCTTGTCTTTTGGATTCAGGGGCTGCACTTTCTACTGTTACTGCCAAGCCGGAGAGAGGAAGCCTTACAGATAAGAGCATTCCGGTAATGGGTATAGGCAGAAAGCCATTTGACTGTTCTGTATTACAGAAGGCTGCTGTAGAAATCTCTGGTGTCTCCGCCTCCCATGCCTTTCTGCTAACCCCGGATTCCCCGGTTAACCTCTTAGGCAGAGATCTGTTGTGTAAACTACGTGCTCAGATTTTTTTTTCTGATGACAAAATCATTCTTCGGTTGCCTCAAACCCAACTTCCCCAGCTGTGTGCTGTTCTAACCCAAGTTTCAAAGGACCCGATCCTGTCTGCGGACCCGATCCTACCCGAGCGACTCAGACAGGAGGTAAACATCTCCCTGTGGGGCACTTCAAGGGCAGACTTGGGGACTCTCCAGACAGAGCCAGTGCGTATAACCCTGAAGCCAGGCATTGAAATTCCTCGAATTCGTCAGTATCCCATCCCCCAAGAAGCTCTGCTTGGCCTCCGGAGTCTTATCACCACATTCCTCCGGTTGGGAGTGCTGGTTCACACCAAGTCTCCTTTCAATACTCCCATTCTGCCAGTCAAAAAACCTGACATGGACTCAAAGGGAAAACCGGTATACCGATTTGTCCAGGACTTACGTGCAGTAAATAAGATTGTTCAAGCTAGACACAATGTGGTACCAAACCCTCACACAATCCTAACTGCCATTCCAGCAGGTACTGCTTGTTATTCAGTAATAGACTTGTGTAATGCTTTTTTTAGTATTCCTCTAGATAAGGACAGCTGGGATATCTTTGCATTTACATGGCCGGACCCAGAAACTGGGAGAGCAGAACAACTGACCTGGACTCGGCTCCCGCAAGGATATGTTGAGTCCCCGACTATTTTTTCCTCTATCCTGACACGTAACTTAGCTGATATCAGCCTACCGGGTGGGTCTACGTATCTCTTGTATATGAATAACGTCCTGGTTTGTTCTCCGGATCAGGTAACATATAAAACGGACACTATTTACTTGCTAAATTGCTTGGCAGACAAGGGACATAAAGTATCTCCTTCTAAGTTGCAGTTTGCCAAAGACAAGGTATGCAGCTCAATTTCAGTTCCTACCCGCTGATGTTCCTGCCCACCGGATCGCTCCAGGAGACTGGGTCTATGTAAAAAAGTGAAAACACGAGCCTCTCCAACCCCGGTGAGCGGGCCCTTTCCAAGTCCTTCTTACCTCTCACACTGCTATTCAAGTGAAAGAGCAAAACACTTAAATACACCACACCTAGGACGGGGCCAGAAGCAGACGACTTCGGACCTCGAGGGAGCACCGCCAGCTCTTCCCACCACGACCCAGAAGAGCCAGAAGCAGACGATACCTGAAAAGCTGAACCTCTTGAGGGACTAAAGCTTCTGTTCTGGCGAACAAAATCCTAAGACTTTATAACTATGGGTTCTCAGACGGTGCTGCAGTGGCTATTGCTTTTGGGTTTGCCCCTTGTACAAGCGAACCCCCACCCAGCCACTAAACCTCTTCAGTGAATAGCCACGATGGAACACTTATCTGATTGTTGGCTGTGTCACAAAACCTGCTCTAAAAATAAAATAAAATTGTGGGCTGTACCTGCAAATCTTTCTGAAGTACTCTCCTTACAAGTAAAACAAAAAACTAAATGGGCATAAATTAAAAAATATCAATATAACAAATATAAAAAAAGGTCTAAAGTTATTACTGGGCAGCTAAGGGGGTCCCTCTTTTTAAAATTCTTGGAATTGGGTATAACATGCCCCTTTGTTTAAAAAATGCTAAAAAAAGTAAAAGGGAAGTGGGCTACCTTCCCATGAAGGCCTGTAATCAAACCCTTCGGTTAGAGGTCAAAAATGAAACCTTTTACCCTTTAAATACCCCTAAGAATGCCCCAAAACCCCATTGTCTCCTGCACATGCCCATTACTGTAAGACCAACAGGCATTTGTTATCAAGGGCAATGGTTTCCCTCATTCCTCCCATTAAGCCCCATAAATAAGACACATATGTATTATATGGATATTTACTCTGGCATTCTGTTGCCCCACACATCCCTTGAAAGGATGTCTGGATGCCCGGAGTCCATGGGATCACTTGCAAGTTTTACAGCTAATATATTTGGGGTTACGTATTGTGGGGCCATTTTAAACAATACCCATGCCCTAGGAGACTTAAATGTTTCCCATTGGAGGTGCCAGGACCGGCTAGTGAGTAACTCCGGGCGCTGGGATAGATGGGTGACCTGGCGCCATCGAGTTGCAGGTAATACCCTTACCCTCTATTTAGAGACCCCTGGCTTGTATTTTATCTGTGGCCACAGTGTCTACAAAGCTCTCCCTTCAGGTTGGCAAGGTCGGTGCGGTGTGGCCCGGGTGTTACCAAATGTCCAAGTGAACGACACATTGAATGCCAGCCAAATCCTCAACCTGGGCAGCTATGCCCATAAGTTTTTCACCCCCCCCCCACTTATAAGGACTCGAGCAAAACGCGCCAACAATCCCCTAGTAGTCAGGCAAACGGGGTTTCACTCCTTTGCTCGTGCGCTCATTCCTGGCTTGGGGGTAGCCGCGCTAGAAAAAGCAGTAGTAAATATTTCTGCAAAACTAAAAAAAATAGCCAATGCATCAATAAACGCTTTCCAGAAGTTAAAATAAAAAATTAATAAAATAGCAAAAATAGCTTTGCAAAATAAACATGTGTTAAATGCTATAAATGCTGAATTGGGGGGGGGCTTGTGCGCGCATCGAAAAAAAATGTGGTTTCTATGTTAATCATTCTGGCTTAATTAAGCAAAATTTACAAGCCATTAAAAATGCTGCTGTTGTTTTCCATGCTGTATTTCTTAATCACACCTTTAGTTTTAAAAACCTCCTTCCAAACCTTGGGTCATGGTTTACGGGGCTCTTTCAAACAATTATTAAATAAATCTTTTTCTTTCTTTTCTTCCTATGTGTTATCTAAATAATAATACAATGTGCCAAATGCCTGTGTAATGCTATGATCAAAAGCTCTGCTGTCCATAAAAAAACCCAGTATCTGTCCCTCCAGCTTAATCGCAAATTGCGTAACGGGCCTGACAATTTTTAAATTTGTCAGGCCCGAAGGGGGGACTGTAAAAGTTACTAGTGACCCCCCCTCCCCCCCTGCAACAGCTAGTAGCCGTTATGTCAGCCAGCGGCCATTAGGAAAAAGCAAACACCTTAAGAACACAGTAGCCTAAACTTTTCAACTGTCTTCCCTTCAAGGCCTTAAGGTAATTAAAGCTGGTCCCAAGCCGGTTTTCACTGACCAGATAGCAAAAGCACGGGTCTGACAACCACCAATCAAGTGTTAACACTGCAAGGACCTTGGTCTGAATGTGTATAAAAAATCTGTAAAATGTGTGGAAAACAAAGTTTTTGTACCAAGGTGCAAAGCTCTCCTTTCTTCTGCAGAATAAAGCAACTCCTCCTTATCCCTGTCTGGCTGTTATTGACTCTCAGCTAAGTGGACCCGATATTTCGGTAACACTGGAAACATTCAAATTAACATGTAAACAATGGCGTCGGCCTGCAAAAAGCTGAATCATTCATAGACATGTGACTTGCCCAGGTGACTGCAAAACTCCATCTTGTTGAGGGGATTTTACACAGGAGAAGAGAGGGGTTTCCACCCACAAGAGAGACTATATAAGCCCCTGGAAACCCCTCCATTTGGTCTTCAGCTGGCTCAAAATATAGCCTCTCCACCCCAAAGAGATGCCCGAAAGAAACTGGAACAAAGGACAATAACTATGAGAGTGTGAGTGATTGCTGGACCCTGTCAAAGAAGCTTATTGGAACATCTCTGAGGGTGAGACTTACCTGCATTTAGTTTCCTACTGTATTAGGCTTAGACTTGCGTGTTTTCTTTTATTTTGTTTGGCAATTTACTTTGTTCTGTCTGTTATTACTTGGAACCACTTAAATCCTACTTTCTGTATTTAATAAAATCACTTTTTACTTATTAATTAACCCAGAGTAAGTAATTAATACCTGGGGGAGCAAACAGCCGTGCATATCTCTCTATCAGTGTTATAGAGGGCGAGCAATTTATGAGTTTACCCTGTATAAGCTTTATACAGAGTAAAACGGATTTATTTGGGGCTTGGGTCCCATTGGGAACTGGGTGTCTGGGTGCTAGAAACAGGAGCACTTCTTAAGCTGTTTTCAGTTCAGCCTGCAGCTTTTGGGGGACGTGGTTCAGACCTGGGTCTGGGTTTGCAGCAGGCTAGTGTGTCTGGCACAACGAGGCAGGGTACTGAAGACCCAAGCTGCCGGGGAAAACAGGCTTAGAGGAAGTCTGAGCACATCAGATGGCAGTTCCCAAGGGGGTTTCTGTGATCCAACCAGTCACACGTGCATAGGGGTGTCTGATTCTCACTTAAGGCAGGAGAGAACATGGAGAAGATGTGGGAACAGGGGCAACCTGTGTGTGGGGGGGGCAGGGTGGACACATCCCCCCCCCCCAGCACAAGTGGAGCCGGAAGGGAAGAGGCGGGGCCAGAGCCGCTCTTCCAGCCATGCTGCTCTCCCCCTGGCCACTGATGCAGCTGCAGCTTTGGGGCCAGCAGGCGGTGGACGTGCTGCCCGGCCCTGCGCGAGAGTGCCCGGGGGGAACAAGGGGGAGCAGAGTCGAGACCCTCCCCCACCCTGCCCCAGGTAAGGCGGGATGAAGGAACCGGATGGGTATTGTGTGGGAAGGTCCCAGACTAGGGGCAAGTTCATGTGGGAGGAGGTCACGGGGGGTTACTCCTCCACCCCCAGCTGGCACCCTGTAGGGAGGTTCGGCCGGGTCTCGTCCCCCTCCGGGGCGGCAGGGAACTAGACCACCTCGCTACTTGGGTCAGGTGAGTCGGGGAATTAGCCTGGCTGTGCGGCAAACAGTCAGCAGCTCAGGCCCTCAGGCAGGGGCTGAGCAAACAGGTTGAACAGCAAACCCCAGGCTCCCGGCTCTGAGCAGCCGGGGAGCGGGGGAGATGCCACCCGCGAGGTGGGTGGCAGGGGGGACACAGGCCCACCCACTCCACTGCGCCCAGCCCGGGGCCCTAGCAGCGGCAGAAGACCCGCTGCTGTGTCAGTGGGGATCCCGACCGCAACACACTGACATGGGCTCTGGCAGTGCTGCAGCCAGACTAGGGTCGGCTGCCCCCGGGCTACTTCCACACTCCCCCTCTAGAGGTACCTGGGTCCGGAAGGTGTCTTCCACGGGGTCACACACCATGGGCTCCTCGGGGTAACTGGCACACGGTAGGCCTGGCAGTTCCTCGGGGGACTGGGCGAGCGGTAGGCTTGGTAGTGTCTCTGGGCTCGGGCTAGCATCAGGCGTTGGCTGGTCTGGCCAGTCCTCGGGTCGGCCGTGGTCTCCCCACTGGGAGCTACACCACAGGCATCTGGTCTCTCCGGTGGCTGAGCTTCAAGTGAGCTCTGGGCTTTTATACTTCCTGTCCTGCACCTTGACCCCTGAGGGGCGGGTGCAGGATCTGCTGGCTCCACCCACTTTGGTGTCCAGGGAGGCTCGTCCCCCTCCGGGGCGGCAGGGAGTCAGACCGCCTCGCTACACACCCCAAAAAATTTCCCCACCAGTCACCACTGCATGGGAAATATGAAGTCAGGTGCAGTATTTAGGAGGTTAATGATATTAATTTGGATAGTATGGGTTATAGGCTCGCCAAACAATCTGATCAGAAGATAATGAGGTTCTTGTCCCAAATCAGGCTACACACAATTTACAAAGGACCCTCGGGGGTATGACAGGAAGAAGCTCACACTGAGACAGATATAGCTTTAAAGACTTTTATTAAGATAAATGAAGTAATAATCAAATTATATGTGACCCTTCTGCCGGTCTGAGTTGGCAGCAACAAGGGCCGGGTTCAGTATCTAGGGGTTCCCTTTTAATGCAAAACCGGCTCGAGCCCCCACCCAGTGACCTGGGACAATTACATACCACCTCCCGGGTGCCTCAAGGCAACACTTCCCCTCTCGCGAGCACGGAGTCTGAGTGTAGCAAAATCCTTTTAATAAAGGAGGGAAACAATGCTGCATCATGTTGGGGAAACACCACAAACAGGATTCATAACACAAACCATGAGCAAAAGACCCACCCCCCCAAGTAAGTTGGGCCGTGTCCTTTTCCCCTCAGGGTCTTAAGTCCAGCAACCCAACAGTCACCCCACCCACAGTTTCTGTCCGTGGTCAGTGCAGCCCCAGAGTTCAGAAGTTCCTCTGCAGAGTTTACTTCCCAGCCTGGGTGGAAGCGGGGGGAGGTATGGGGGGGTGCATCTTACATGCTTCGCTGCTCAGGTTGACGACGGCCAAGTGCCACAGCTCTCCGTGGGGTTCTGCTGCAATCTTCACTGCCAGCTGCGCCTCTCCACCAACCACCCTGCTGGCCATTCCTCTCCGCTAGCCACCCTGCTATCCACTCCACTCGCCAAGCCTCTCCACTATCCACTCTGCTCACCACGCTTCTCTACTCTCCACCCCTCTCTGCTAGCCACTCACCAACTTGTCTTCGAGCCCCCCACGCAACCTGGTGGTGAGAGACACTGGACCAGCCTCGCCTCTGGCAAAAGGAGTTCAGGTTCCTCAGTTCTTGAGTGAGAGGTGCAGAGCTTAGAAGAAGCTAGAGCTAAGAACTAGCAAAGTGAACTTAGGGCCTGTCTACACTACAGCGCAGGGTCGATCTAAGGTACACAACTTCAGTTACGTGAATACCGTAGCTGAAGTCAACGTACTTAGATCTACTTACCGCGGGCTTCACTGCAGTAAGTCGACAGCTGATGCTCTCCCATCAACTCCACCTGCGCTCCTTGTTCTGGTGGAGTACCGGAATCGATGGGAGAGCCCTCAGCGGTCGATTTATCATGTCTATATCAGACCCAATAAATCGACCCCCGCTGGATTGATCACTGCCCGCTGATTCGGCAGGTAGTGTAGACAAGCCCTTAGTGTTTTACATAACTAACAAACGTAAAACCTAATAAAAAAACTAGGAACAAAAGCTTAGGGAAACCAAGTTTAGCCTAGTCTCCTTGGAACTTAGAAAGTTTTAAGAAAAACAAGCACAGGTTCTCTTTTCTTAGCAAAGTGGGTCACCGCTCTTATAGGGCACAGGTGCCTGAGACCTCCCAAATGCTGCGGCATGAGCGTTGCACTAGGGTGTGAAGTTGGTTTGTTGCTCCAGGATTGTGACAGACTGTGGAGATGACCTTGGAAAGGTGAAGTTAGTTGAGAAGTACTGTGCCTTTCTGGCTAGAGCGGCCTGTTCTTTCTGTCAAAATTCTGAGGCACACCAAGTGCCCCCCTTGCAAGGGTGGCTTGTTGGTCTAGAGGTAGGTCTCTCAGTTAGGGTGAAGAGGTCCTGTGTTCAAATCCAAGACAAGCACTTGCTGTGGCTTCTTTTGCTGCTGTACCATAACCGTGGGGGGCTGGTTTTCCCTGTGTGTGTTTTTCTTGCTGTTCTTTTCAGTTGCTTAGTGTGCTGGCGTGGTCTACTCCCTGCTGGATGGCTCCTCTAGAGAATTAGCTCCAGCAGGTTGAGGGCCCTTTCAGCAGCTACAACCCATCACATTCTGCTCAGCAGTGCCTCTCGCGCTCAGGAGCTAAAGCTGTCCTATTCGTGACTCAGCCCTCTGTCTGGGTCACTCAGCATTTCCCCCCTTCCAGGGTTCTCTGTCACTACCACAGAGACCCAGGCAGTCTTCCCATTCATTGCCACAAGCCCAGTCTATGCCACAGCCCCAGTCGCTGGTGGGGGAACCCAGGCCCACCCTCCCTCTGGGTTCCAGTCCAGCAGGCACCCTACACCCAGCACTTCTGGGCTTTCCCCTCCCTGCCCTCACCACCCCTTCCCTGGACGGCTTCCTACAGTCCCTCCTTGCTTTGGGTGCACCGGCTACAAACCCTCCTCCCAGGGAGCGACTGCTCTTTCCCAGCAGCCTCTGTGTTGCCAGTTTCCATCCTGGCTTTATAGGCCCTGCCTGTTCCTGCTTCAATCAATCTCTGCCCCATGGCTCTTTGTCCCCATGTGCAGCCTGTGGAGTTATTAGGCCTAGCTGTCCACCTTAGCCCCTTGCAGTCCTGGGTTGGGTGGTTCATTCTGAGCACTGATCAGTGGGCGTGGGCCTGCCTCTGGTTTGTTGGTCCAGGTGTATGATTCTTGCTTTGGAAACAAGAGGCTCTGGGTTCCAAGCCCTAGCTCAATGCATTTTTCCTGAGGCCTGGCAAGGGGTGTCTCTCTCTCTCACACGCACAACTACCCAAACCCACCACCCCAGCAGTGATTTACATCTCTACCGGCGCACTGGATGCCCAAACCAACCTGCCTGCACGTGCAGTTTCCCTTTGCTTCCCTGTCAGAAATCATTTTTCTGCAGGGACGTAAAGAAATCTGTAGGGGCCATGAATTCTGCACACGCGCAATGACGCAAGATTCCCCAGGAGTAATCTGAATGCAAGAAAGAAGAAAAAGAAAAAAATCTAAAGCCAAAATCTACCCATCTACAAATGTTCTGGACTTCACTGGAAAAAGCCCAGAAGCCACTTTTCCAGTAAGTGGAAACAGGGAGTTAAGCTCAGAAATCTCATACAGAACTTTGGGTTTCATCTGAATTCTGCCTTCAGGTCTGGGACCCTTTCATCTGTAGCCCTCAGGCATCTGAGTCAGGATCGAAGGAATCCGAGTGTGATTCCTACGCGTGGAGAGCAAAGAACATTGTGGCAAGTGCCGTGCTGGGAGGTGGGGGGTAGAGCGGGGAGAGGATGAACTCCCCAAGGCTCGGAGAGACGCTGCTGCGTCGGGGTGGAGTGTGACAGTGAAGGGGGGAGGAGGGAATCCCTCCCACTCACCTCATCACCCTCAAATAACACAGAACCCAAAGCACTTTGTTTCCCTATCCCTGCTCCAGCACTTTTAGAATCTATTTAATTCTGGTCTCAAAGGGAGTCAATGCACAAAAAAACAAACATTTTTGGCATAACCTGGAGCAATGTGAGACCACGTGGGAATGAGACAATCTATCGCCAAAGGGGGGACTCAGTGACAAACACTCACTCTGCTCATGGGGCAGGGGAGTCTCAGAATAAATAAGATGGTTGGGATCAGTCTAGACTAGGAAAAGTGGGGGAGCATCAGAGGAGATTTGCCAGCTAATCCCAGCCACTTCTCCCTCCACAGACAGACTCCTGGAGGCTGACACTGTGGAGGCAGAGGTGGGATCCTTAGACCTTCAGGCTTCCCAAAAAAGATCCTGTGGCAATCAGTCCCTCTTGATGGTGCTTTCTGAATGCAGAAGGGGCAGGGAAAAGGAACCAAGGGTTAAGCGATAAGAGGCAGAGGGTCCCTGATCAGCTCAGGGTCAGCTGCTGCTGGAACCTGCCCCCAGAGATCGGCAGCTGGATACTTTGGAGCCAAATGCCATTGATGTGTGTAGGAATTAGGAAATGGAGTTTTCACTAAGGCCAGCCCCAGTCAGGGCACTGAGAGAATTTCTCTCCTGTGTGGAGGAGTCTCTGGTGTCCAATGTGGTGTTAGCTCCAACTGAAGCATTTTTCAGGCTAAGGACATCTGAGAGGCTCTTCCCTGTGTGAGTTTGCTGATGTTTGATGCCGTGTGAACACCAGATAAAGCTTCCCCCACATTCAAGCTCTTTCTTCTGTGAATTATCCGATGGGGAATAATGTGTGAGCTCAGACTGAGTCTTTCCCTGCAGTTAGTGAAGCTTTTCCCACAATCCAAGTATTTATGGGTTCTCTCTCTTGTGTGGATTGTCTGATGTGAAGTAAGGTTTGAATTTTTGAATGAAGCTTTTTCCACAGTTGAGGCATTTCTAGATTCTGTCCCATGTGAATTCTCTGATGTCTAGGAAGGTATGACCTGGGATTGAAGCTTTTCCTATCATCCAAGCATTTATGGGGTTCCTCTCTTGTGTGAATTGTCTGATGCATAATAAGGTAAGAGTTCTGACTAAAACTTTTCCCATAGTGGAGTAATTGTCACATTTTCTCCACCTTGTGGGTTCTCCCATGCTTAATAAGTACAGTGCACTGACTGAAGCTTTTCCCACAGTCCAAACATTCATAGGGTTTCTCTCCCGTGTGGGTTCTCTTATGAATAATAAGGATTGATAGTGCACTGAAACTTTCCCCACACTGTAGGCATTTATATGGCCTCTCCCCTGTATGGATTCTCCCATGTTTCATAAGGGCTGAGTGATGACTGAAGCTTTTTCCACACTCAAGGCATTTATACGGTTTCTCTCCTGTGTGCAGTCTCCGATGGGCAGTAAGATTTGAGCTCCAATTGAAGCTTTTCCCACAGTCTGAGCATTTATAGGATCTCTCTCCAGTATGGATTCTCCCATGCTTAATAAGGCCTGAGCGCAGACTGAAGCTTTTCCCACACTCCAAGCATTTCTAGGGTTTCTTTTTGTTGTGATTTCTCTGCTGGGCTGTGGTTTCCTCTCCCACATTCAATGGATTCATCCACTTTCTTCCAGGGGCTGTTTCCCAGCTTCCTCTCTGACCTGTGCCGATTACTCCAGGCTTTTCTCTGTTCCAAGCACTGGGAAAAATTCCCTTCAGCTCTTCTCAGAAACCTCCTCT
>NW_020683812.1:0-1679 GCF_002925995.2 Terrapene triunguis
CAGCTAACTGGCCAGGAAAGCTGAGCACGAGGAGGAGCCGGGTCTCTGTCGGGCGCGCACCGATGCTCCTTGATGTTGATAGCAGAACGTTACCCAAAGTCTCTCATCTCACCCTTCCTTTTTTATAGGAGTTTAGTTTGGATTCAAAGTCTCTAGGTCTCGCTGTGTCACGCCGCCTCTGGGTTTGGTGCTTGATCACCCGTCAATTGCAGGCGTGACTGTCAGCCTGGGACCTGGCTTTGATCTTCCTTCTGTTGTTTCTTTTTAGGGTGGATGCTTCTTGCTTGAGTTAGGGCTGTTGTCTAGTTCTTCAGCCGTTGGTATTTGAACTTTATCTCATCAGGACGGGCTGGTGCTGGAGGTTGATTCTATCACCCATGCATCCCTCATTCACACATCTCAACTAGACTAATAACATTACAGTATGGCTTGCAAAAATGGAGGCTGCAGCACAAGCCTTCTACAAAATGGAGTCAGCATTTTAAAATGGGTTTTGAGTTACAATATTGCACAGAAGTTACAATGTTACAATGTAGGCAAAATGGCAAGTGTAATGAAATGATGAACAGAAGTTACAATGGTACAGTGAATAACTAAAAACAATTTCATTCACATTGGTTCTACACTCCCCTCCCCGCAGAGCCACCTGGCGCACCGGGTGCCGCTGAAGCCCTACGCCGCGCCGGTGCCGCGCTCCCAGTCCCTGCAGGACCAGCCCACCAAGAACGTGGCGGCTTTCCCGGTGCAGGACCCGGCGGCCCCGGCGCCGCCCCGCGCCCCCATGATCCGCCAGAACTCGGACCCCACCTCGGAGACACCCGCCCCGCCCGCCCGGCCCGGCCCCACCGACCCGCGGGGGCCCTGGGCCCGCACCGAGCTCGAGGCCCCACCCAAGGTAACGGGGCCTGAGCCGCCTTCCACCGGGGGGGAGGATTCCTGGGGCCGACCCCCCACTCACCGCTCTGCTTCCCCACTGCCAGGTGCCCCAGCGAACGTCGTCCATCGCCACCACGCTCAACACCAGCGGGGCTGGGGGCAGCGCCCGGCAGGGCCACGCCGTCAGAGCCAGGTAAGGCCCCGGGCCCGGCCCTCTTAATCCCTTCGAGCCCATGTCCAGCGCATTCAGGTACCCAGCCCAATGCCCCCATCCCCTGGGGTCCCCCCAGTACCCCACCGTCCCCCTCTTCCCTCAGGCCTCTAACTGACAGACTCTAGTGGCCAGGACACCTGGGTTCTATTCCCAACTCTGCCAGTGTCCTTCTGGTCACCTTCAGCAGGTCACACTGCTGCGCTCTGCCTCAGTTTCCCCTCCCATCTCTTGTCAGTTCATTCCAGAGCTGTGGGGGGCAGGGACTCTTGGCTGTGCATCTGGGCAGCATCTCACCTTGCCTCCACCCCCCAGGGCTGCTGCTCCTACTTCAGCTGGTCCTGCTGGCTCTAGCACTGAGATGCAGCCACCTCTGGAGCGGGGCAGCCGGTTACCCAGGGACCCCTAGCCCGGCCCTGAGACGTGCCCACCTCTGGGGCGGGGCGGCTGGTTACACAGGGACCCCTCGCCCGGCGCTGAGATGCGCCCAGCTCTGGGGCGGGGCGGCTGGTTACACAGGGACCCCTCGCCCAGCAGTGAGATGCGCCCAGCTCTGGGGTGGGGCGGCTGGTTACCCAGGGACCCCTTGCCC
>NW_020683813.1:0-2271 GCF_002925995.2 Terrapene triunguis
TCCACCACAGGCGAGTGATGTTTCATATCCCATGTGTCTTGCTTTTATAGGTGAACAGTTTCCTGATTAATCTTCCCTTCAACCTCGATAAGAAAATCACTGTGTATAGAAAGGGCTGGGCCACAGTGATCCAGACAGACTTTGGTCTCACCGTTACCTATGCCAGGTGGTCAGGACGCAGCACGGTGACTCTGCCAGTTGCCTATGCGGGAGCTGTGTGTGGTCTGTGTGGCAATTTTAACATGGACAGGAAGGATGACATGCTTATGAGGGATGGCACGCTGGCACCAAACCCCATCAGCTTTGGCCAGAGCTGGAAGGTGGGAGACCTCCCAGGATGCTCTTCAGTAATGATACCACCTTGCGCAACTCTAGAAGCTATTGAAAAAGAACAACGAGGTAGCAGAGTGCAGTGTGGGCTCATCCTATACAAGAATGGCCCTTTCAGAAAATGTCACAGCAAAGTGGACCCCAATGGATACTTCCTAGACTGCGTGTACGGCTATTGCTTCCTCAGTGGGCGGGAGAGTAACGTCTGCCAGGCTGTTGCTGGCTATGCCGAGGCATGTCAGGAAGCTGGAGCTATGGTGCATCCCTGGAGGACTACGCAATTCTGCCGTGAGTCTTCCGTGTTTACTTCTGATTGCCCCATGGGGATCGTTAATTCTTGTTGGCTGGTAAATGTTGATCTAAACACTAGCTTATCCTGTTCTGCAGAATATTTTTTAAAGATGTCCTCTCTCCAAAGGATGGGTACAACACAGGTAGTGGCCCTTGGAGCTGTCCCCACTACATACACCATCAGTGTGGTGTACCTTGGGTCAGAGAAATACTGTCTAGCGATGTAGTGTACTTCGTGGCCTGTCTAGTCCTGGGCTTCCCTGCTGAGACTGGGACATAATCAGAGCCTGGACTGGGTGGCTTCAAATTGTGACATTTTTCCATTAGGAACTGGGCTGGGAACCCACCAACTCATCTCACACAAGCCATCAGTTGGGAATGAATTTTAATCACTACTGACCTGGATTCAAAACAAAAAGCTGGCAGTGAAACCATGAATCCAAGACCCAAACTGGAACCTAAGGCCTTGTAGAGAGATTATCTGTATCCCATCATCTGGTCTCTCTGAGGCAGCCAGTCCTTCAGACCTGGGGCTGGACTGCAGATGTTGCCTTCAATTATTTAACTAAACCAAGGAAATAGAATATTAGGAGCTGGAACGAAATTGCATCTTCTGGTGATGGTTCATTGTGCACATTGCTATGCGAGCTAACTCTTTGTTCTAATTACAGATCTGTCCTGTCCCCTGAACAGTCACTATGAATTATGCAGCAGCAGCTGCGATCTGACATGCAGCAACCTCTATGCCCCGGTGCAATGCACGACCCAGTGTAAGGAAGGCTGCATGTGTGATGAGGGCTTTGTTCTCAGTGGTGACCTCTGCGTCCCCATTTCCCAGTGCGGATGCCTCCACAGAGGACTTTACTACCAGCCCGGGGAGACCTTCCACCCGAGCGGTTCATGCGAGGAGCAGTGCATGTGTCAGGCCGGTGGGGAGGTCGTGTGTAAGGCTTTCTCCTGCGGTGCTGGTGAGC
This sequence comes from Terrapene triunguis, assembly GCF_002925995.2. Classification (NCBI taxonomy): domain Eukaryota; kingdom Metazoa; phylum Chordata; order Testudines; family Emydidae; genus Terrapene; species Terrapene triunguis. The sequence goes on from NW_020683813.1 coordinate 1,596, forward strand.
AATGCCGGTTGGTGGACGGTGTCCAGAAATGTCACCCATTTGGATCTGCGACCTGTTCTGCCTCTGGCCATCCCCACTACCTCTCTTTCGACGGGGTCCCCTTTGACTTCCAAGGCACCTGCACCTACATCCTGGCCAAGACCTGCACCGATGCCAGTGACCTTATACCATTCACTATCAGCGTAGAGAAAGAAGATTGGGGCACCAGGAACGTGTCCGTGGCCAAGCTGGTGTCCATTCAGGTGTATGGGATCACTCTCACCCTGCTGCAGAACAAACAGGGGCTCATCATGGTAAGGCCTTCTCCAGATCCTGCCCTCTACCTCATGGGGATAAGGCCTCATGGGGATAATGGCTAGTGTTGACATAATTGTCTTTGCCTCCGGGACAGTATGGCCTAGTGGTCAGAGTGAATTTGGCTGCCCTTGTCTTCAGGGCTAGAAGACCTGATGGTAAGGGTTGATACGGATGCCCTCTCTCTCAATGGCCAGAGTCAATAGGGCTGCCATGCCTCTCAGGGCTGTGCCACCCAATGGCCAGAGTCAGAGAGGTGCCCTCACTTGCAGGGCAATAAGGCCTTGTGGCCAGAGTCAGTAGAGTTGTCCTTAGCCATAGGACAGTAAGGCCTTGTGGCCAGAGCCAATGGGGTTGCTCTTACCCGTGGGGCAGTGAGGCC
>NW_020683814.1:0-5445 GCF_002925995.2 Terrapene triunguis
CTTTTTACCAATAGGGCTGACATGTCTCGCTCCTGGGGGGGAAATCTACCAGCTCCCAACCACGTCAGCCCAGCATGTCTAATGAGCTTTGTTTCCCACTCCCCCAAAGGGTCACGTCTCCACCAGTGGCTTGGTGCAATTTCTCGGCCGAGCGGAGGAAGAGGACAGCGTGATAGTCCAGGTTTTGAAGAGGCAGGGGGCGATTCCGTTTGTGAAAACCAACGTCCCTCAGAGCATGATAAAGTAATAGCTTGTTCTCTGTATTACAGCTGTCCCCGGCCCCCCATGCCTCCTTCTGTCGTCTCCTTAAAGAAATCGGGCAAGTGAGACATTGGCTTGGCTTTCTTCACCCTTTCAGCACTTCTCCTGCAGAATCCATTCCTCCCACCTCCAGCGCAGGAGAAAAGTTACCTGCCCTCCTGCTTCTTATCACCACGCCTCCGTCAGTCCAGCGTCATCCGCAAACCTTTCCCATGTTGATCTCCCGCACTGGCCCGTCTACGCACCCTGAACTCTCGCTGTGTGCGTGGAGATAGAAATAATTAACAACCGACCCGCTCCTTTCCTCTCTCCAGCTACGACTGCAGCAACTTGATCTTCGGCCAGACGGTGAATCCGCTGAACCACCAGAAAAGCCCCGGCGGCTCCTCCGGAGGGGAGGGGGCGCTGATCGCCGGAGGAGGCTCCATCCTGGGCTTTGGGACAGATGTCGCCGGAAGCATCCGCCTGCCGTCCAGCTTCTGCGGGCTGTGCGGGCTCAAGCCGACGGGCAACAGGCTGAGGTACACGCTGAAGTAGAAAACGACCACGTGACCACTAGTGAAATCTGTTTTACTAGTCAATGGAGCCAGGCATCGGGTGTCCCCAAGGCACGGTTGTGCCCTGCATAACCATTGTGTTATGGCCGCTTCCCTGCCCAGAGGCAACAAGCAGTGATGCGTAGGTGCTAACTTGGGAATAATTGAGTCAGGGGAGTTGCTCCATTCATGGCAGCCTGACAGGTGGGGCTGCTAGAAATTGATTTTGGACCTCCTTGTCTCTGGGCCTGGACGGTATTTTGTATTTCCTGATTTTCAAAGGGTGAAGTTTAGCCACCCTTCCCGTTCTGGAAGGGTACAAGGCACCACTGAGCAACTGTAACTCTTTGTTAACTAAATTTGGGGGCGTTTAATAGAGACAAGCATTCACCTGCCCTTTTCAAAGGGTGTGGACTATCCTTTGCAGAGGAAGCTTAGATTATATCCACGAGGGAAGATATAGGCCAATTTATCCTGTACCCATCTTTGGATCCACTTACCTCAGCGCTGTCCTCCCACGTTGCTCCTGCTTTAATGAGACCCTTTGCTCTAGACCAGATACAGTGCCGCGCATGTTGGTAACACACGTACCAAGTAGCACCTGTAGTCTGTTTCGGTAGCAAGTGCGGTATCTACAACTCAGGCAGAGCTATCCCCTCCAAATACAGCTAACTGTTGCTAATTTTTCTCCCATTTTATATATTTCATAGCACCCTTGGTCTCGCCAGTCCGATAGCCGGCATGAAATCAGGTGAGTCCGTCCAGGTTAGAAAATAGAACCTGGTTACCTGGAGGATAACATATGGATGCTAGTTAAAGACATGGTTGGTTGATGACAAGTTCTGAGCAGGGAAAATTGGAAGAGGTGGTTAGCCAGATCCTGGCCCCTGCTACAGCCCCTTTGTGCTGTCACTTTCCATTTTTATTTGTGGTGAGTAGGTATTTTAAGAAATACGACACTGTCCCTTTAAATTTCACACTTCATGCTGTATAGAAGAGGATCTTGACAGGCCTGATTCTTTTGATGACTAAGCACAAGATTGTCTGCTATGTTCAGCTGTCTTTGGGTGCAGTGCGGAGGGGTGTGTTGTTGGGGAGCTGGGTAATGGAATCCTGATTCTGTGCCTGGCCTGGCCCCAGATACAAGTTAGAGCAGCCTGGGGGTTGCCCTAACCTGCGCCAGCTGGCGTGGGGTCCCTAAGGCCAGTCGGAGATTGCCAGAGCAGGTTGCACTCCGGCCATCCCTCTGGTCTGGGGAATGGCAGCTGGGGAAGGATAGGGACCGGCTTTGCTGGCTCTGGGGTCTCCTCCCTGCTGGGGGGAATCCCCAACAGGGAGATTACAGACAACGTCTGCTCCTTTTGCTCTGCCTGCTGCAAAGGAAACAGAGTAGGATCGAGGATCTGGCCCCAAGCGTTTGACCCACCATGCCCTGTGTTGTGGAACAGCCTTCCCTGCGTTAGCCAAGAGATGGACTATGTAACGGGGCACCTCTGCATTCCATCTTCGGTGACGGGCGTCCTTGCGTTTCTGGTTGCAGTTACAGGAATGGTTGGGCCAATGGCGAGGGACGTGGACAGCCTGGCTCTGTGCATGAGAGCGCTCCTATGTGACGACATGTTCCGCCTGGACCCCACCGTGCCACCCCTGCCCTTCAACGAGGAGGTAACAGACTCAGACTGCTCCTCAATGAGGGAGCCTCCATGAGAGATGGCGCCATGGATGAAAACATCCTAGTCTTTGCAAACCTATGATCTGTATTCTGGAAATAGCCCCATTGAACCAACTATGGGCAGACCATCTTAGAACATGGTTTCTTGTTGGACAGAACCTCAATTCACCCACAGCTGAGCCACCTGGCAGTGACCTCTGTCCAAGACAGGATACTGAGCTAGATGGACCTCAGGTCTGACCCAATCTGGCCATTCCCTGATTCCTAAGCAAAAGCTCCTCTGCTTCCAGGTGTACTCCAGTTCAGCCCCTCTTCGGATCGGGTATTACGACGGAGACGGCTATTTCCAGCCCTCGCCCAGCATGAGACGGGCTGTGCAGGAAACCAAAAAGCTTCTCCAGGAGGCAGGGCATACGGTACGTTTCTTGTGCTGAGTGCTGGCCTGAGGGCCAGGGATTGCCAGAGTTCTAATCCCAGCAGTAACATAAAACATGACGCATGTGTATTTTGATAGCACCTAGGAGCCCCAGGCAGAGACCAGGGCCCTATTACGCTAGGTGCTGCACGAACACCGAACAGTAAACAGTCCCTGACCCAAAGAGCATATCATCTAAATAGACAAGAGAGAGACAGCCTGGAGGGAGGGGTAGAACATACAAGTTAGCGGGAACAATGTGATGGTGGCAAACATCATGTTAATTCCACAGGGGTTTTTAGGGAGGTGGATTTACTTAGGAGGTGATCAGTTAAATAGAAAGAAGGGAAGGGAGGGGGACGAGGCAGGGGAGAAAAGCTTTAGAGGGTCAGGTGGCTTTGGGCAAATCATGTACTTCTCCGCTTCCCTGGCCCCTCCATCTGCCAAATGGAGATAATGCTTATTCACTAACCTGTTGTGAAGATTAGAAAGTGAAAAGCTTCATTCAATAGTCTTTGTTCCCAGCCACCGCTCTCTCACTAGCCTCGTGGGCCCACTGGTCTGACTTTGACGTCTCAAAATCATCGTCAAGTCGAAATTCTTTCCATATCTCCAACCATGGCTTGGGGCTTCCAAACAGCCGTGAGTGCCAGTTCTCCATAATATTGCTTATGCTTCTGTCCCAACGAATATCAAGACATCTGAACCTCTATGGCTCCCTGGTCTCGCAGTCCCTTAATCCAGCTCATGTTTGCCAGGCAAAAGGGCAACTCTCTTCAGGGGACACAAGTCAGAGGTCGGGGCAAGTTTTCATATCATCAGGGAGACCCAGGTTAATGAGAGTTTGAACCTGGGACAATCAGTACCAAAGCCCCTCTACCACTTGAGTAAAGGAGTCATTTCATTAGCTACCGGAAGTAGTAGGCTGTTATCCACTCTGGACCAGCCACTAGAGGGGGCAGTGACACACACTTTGCAGATGTGTTCCAACATTAGTGTTTAGGGGAAATGTATCTGGGCACCCGCGGCTAATCTGAATTTGGAACAAGCTGAGGCCCCTTTTTTGCTTCTCTAGCAAGGTTTTCACAAACATATAATTTTGTCCGATGTCTTTGCCTCCTCTTGTGCCATGATGGTTTTCATGCAGGTCATCCCTTTTACCCCCTCTCGGATTGATTACGTGGTGGACGAGCTTTTCACCAGAGGCCTCTTTTCTGATGGAGCTGCAAATCTGTTGGACAAATTGTAAGTAAATCCCGTCGTCTTTGAACAGGGCTGGCGGCCGATTGCTGTGGCTCAATGGGTCGTGCAGGCAAGGGGGCGTGAGGAGGAACCAGCAGACAGGTTCTTTCTGCAAGGAGGCCAGGTTTGGTTAGCCTGGAATTAACATGGAGGATGGGTTGTCTCTGCGTGTCCTGTTGTCCTGCTGAGACTCTTCTGAGGAATGTCATTAAGAAACTAAGATTGTGGCTTCCTGGCCCATACTAGTTTGGGATAATTTACAGGATGCTAAACAGAGAGTAAGCTCTGTCAGTCCCATTATTCTCACTTCTAGTGGGTGCTGAGTTTCAATTGTCTAGGCTAATCAACCTGCCCGTTATATTTGTATAGCATCGTCTGCCACATCACGCTAACCTGAATTATATACGTTCACACTCTCAACGGGTCCGGTGCTGTAGCATCAAAGCGCCATTGAGACCATTAGGAATCGCATCATTTCTGTGGGGTAGGACTATATTCTCCACTTCTTCATCATCTGCACCGCTGTGGTTGTTCTTGGTCTTCTGTCTCCGTGACTGCTGGCCATTCTGCTCTTGTGGTTCGATGGAGAAGGCTTCTCAAAGAGAAGGGTCTGAAAGGGATTGAAGCTCATTCTAATCCCTGGTGGTAGGGAATTGCATGGCGGAGGGTCCTTCACTGACTATATCTAGCCCCAGTGAGTTTCATGGTGGGCTCCATCCGCTGCAGCATCCTGCCTGATCACAGCTGTCAAGATAGGTTTCGGAGAGTGATGTGGTCTCTGAGATATCTGGGCCCCACCCCACTTTACACATCGGCATCCGAATTCCAAAGCAAAATATGCTGCCGGATGTATACAGTACTCTGCATCTCAGAGCATCTCTCCAAACCAGCACAATACACGTACAAACGGGGAAAGGCCAGGAAAGAAGGGCAATGGTCTTGTGGCTGAGGCGCTGGACTGGGACTCATGATTCCTGGTTCTGGCACAGACTCCTCGCGTGACCCTACGAATGTCATTTAATCTCCGAGTGCTTCAGTTGCTCCAGCTGCAACATGGGGAGGATAACAACAGGATTGCATGAGGTTACGTTGACTCATGGTGGAAGTGCTTAGAACTAGGGTGAGGGGACATGTAGGTAGAAGGCCAGCAGAGTGAAGGCAAGTCCCAAGGTGTGTAAAAACAAAACAAAAAATCCCGCAAAAATGGAAAATACTCCATAGTCTACCAAAAAATGCAAATAAATATAGGAAATGAAGCATTCATGTCATGTTGCAAAAAGAACAGGAGTACTTGTGGCACCTTAGAGACTAACAAATTT
>NW_020683815.1:0-6323 GCF_002925995.2 Terrapene triunguis
AAGGCAGACCCTTTCAAAATTTTCTAAGAAGGCCTCAGTATCATCGCCTGCCTTGTAGCTGGGGAATTTTCTGGGATGGGAAGGGGTACCTGGAGAGGGGTTGCTAGGGTTGGCTGGATTATTCTGCCTAGCCCTTGCTAATTCCAGTTCATGCTTCCTCTCTCTTTCTCTCTCCTCCATCTCTTTTTCTCTCTACTTCATAGCTCTCTTGTGGGCCTCCTCTTTGGCTTTCTCTTCTCTTTCACTCTCCTCCATAGCAGCTTCTTTCTCGAGTTTTTTTAATTGGAGCAGTCCCTGATGTTTCTTTTCATTTTCTTCTGCTTCTAATCTGGCCAGTTCTAGTTTGTTAACTGCTTCACTGGTAGTCATTTTCCTGCTTTCTTGTGCTGGGTCACACCCCCTCTGCAGTTCACTGAAACTGGGATGCACTCAGCTCAGGTTGCTTAGGTAACAGAGACTTTCTAACTAGCTATCCCCGAGAGATAGAAAGAAAACAAACAATTCAGCTTGTAAATTCCTTTTACCAGCTGTTTGGTCACTGCTTGAACCCTTCTCTTAACAAAGACCCTTGTTAAAAAAAACTTAACACCTCTGCCTTCAGGCAAGGAGAGATCAGATATGCATCTACCTTCAGCTCTGCTTTCCAAGCAGCTAGAAAGGAGAAAAAAAAATCTTACTGGCTTTTGGTTTAAAATGATCCCACCGCTCTGCCACCATGTCAAGGCTGCTTCCCCACTCTGAACTTTAGGGTACAAATGTGGGGGCCTGCATGAAACTTCTAAGCTTAACTACCAGCTTAGATCTGGTCCACTGCCACCTGGCTTCTACATTACCCCAGGGGAATTGGCTAGTGAAAGGGTCTGAGTCCCTGCTCCCAGTCCCTTTACCCAGAGGTTCACCTGAGCTCAAGGACACCCCTCCACTCTCCCGTATAGTAGAGTCATTGTAACCCCAACACAGCTGGGCCCAGGATTATGCAGGTTCTTGTGGAAAGCCACCTTGTTTAAGTAAACTTCAGTTTCTTCTGGTGGTCTGGAAGTGACAGAAAGGCTGAGTGACCGTGTTTGGATGTGGGGGCTTATAGGTGACATTGAAAGAGATTGGGTGATGATCAGAGAGGGAATTCAGCAACTGAGGCTCTGAACTACCACAATGCTGAGTTCAGCCAAACTGGGACAGAGCACCCTTGATTATCGAGGAGATATCTTTCCCCTTCTTTTCACACAGATTTAAAGTCAGTGGCCCAATGTGAGCACATTCTGCTGGTGTATTTGCTCACTTTGTCACGAAGCTCTTTGTTTTTGACCCCATAAATGATTGGGTTGAGCATGGGGGGGATGAGGAAATAGAGGTTGGCCAAGATGATGTGAACGTGGGGAGCGATGCCCTGACCAAACCGGTGTATCAGAGTGGAGAAGAGGCCTGCAGTATAAGACATCAGCATCACACTGAGGTGGGCTGTGCATGTGTTCAGGGCTTTCTGGTAGGCTGTCTTGGAGGAGATTCTGAGGACGGCCCTGATGATCAGACTGTAGGACAGGGCAATGAGCATCAGGTCTAACCCCATGACTACAAATGCCATCACCAAGCCGTATGTCCTGTTGACTGTGATGTCTCCACACGACGTCTTTGCCACAGCCATATGGTCACAGTAAGTATGGGGGATAACATGGTCAGCACAGAATGGCAGCCTACTCAGGAGCAGGGGCAGGGGCATAATGAAGAGAAGAGATCTCAATAAACCCACTAGCCCTAGCTTAGCTATTCGTGTGTTGGTGAGGATGGTGGTGTATCTCAGAGGGTTACATATGGCAATGTAGCGATCAAAGGCCATTGTCACGAGGATGGCTGAGTGCATCATAGAACCTGCATAAAGGAAGAACATCTGGGTGAGGCAGCCACCCACAGTAATGCCTTTCAAATTGAACCAAAATATATACAGTGCCTTTGGCACAACGGAGGTAGACGTTCCAATTTCTATGAGTGCCAGCATGCAGAGCAGCAGGTACATTGGCTTATGCAGGGTCTGCTCTTTGCCTACAACTAAGAGAAGCATGAAATTTCCCACCAGGCCGATAATGTAGAACATAGCAAAAGGGATGGAAATCCAGACACGAGCAGGTTCCAGGCCAGGGATGCCCATTAGGATGAAGGTTGAAGGGTCAGAGGAGGTGAGGTTGAAAACTTCCACGAGGTGGTTGAGGTGTCGATCACGCTTAGACATGCTAAAGGGAAAGAAGTACAGGAAAGGGGTTACACAATTAATAATCAATAGCATGGTAAATATTTTAAAGTTATTAAAATCTAGAAAGGGGGTTGAACAATGAGATGGCAAGAGTTACAGCAGACACTAGATTATTTAAGTCATAGTCAAATCCAGAGAAATCCTTAGAGGGCGCAAACCATGCCAGGTGAATGGGCAGCATGATGGCAGCTCTCAGGTTGGAATGGGGGCAGCCTAGGCTGGGGAATGAGAGTATGAACAGGGGGTCAGAATATGACGGTAGAATGAAGCAGCTGAGGAGCAAAGTGTGATGTGTTTCCCTCAAGGGGCCACCTGGAACCAGGGTACCACTGAGCCCACTGACTCACCAGCTGGGGCTCCCTCTCTCATTGTGTTGCTGGGACAAGTTGCAGACACCCTCCCAGTCCTGCACCTTCACCAGCGTTCCCACAGGCAGGGACATACCCAGCTGCAATTGTATGAAGGCTCCCTGACCAGCCATTGCATGAACCAATAATAGAGAGATTACAGCCAAATAACCACCAGCTCCCTAGCCTAGAACCCCAGAGCTGTCCTGTCATGCCCTGGTCCAGACTCTGACCAGTATGAATTTGTTACCCAGTTCGCCCCTCCTTCAGTGTGGGGAGGACAATGCACACTTTTGGTAACCAAGCTAAGTTTTGGGCCCCAGACACTTCACCTAAAGGTACCCTGGGTTTAGATTAAAATATAAAACAAGTTTTATTTTCCCTAATGTCTCATTGCCCTGAATAGACCCTTCACAACCAGCTATCTAAACTAAATTATCTTGCCTAATGGGTGTTACCCGGGTGTAAATACATTTGAAATATGAATACATAATCAAGATTCATAACTTCAGATACAAAAATGATACATGCATACAGATAATGACCTGTCTTTCCACTGGTGAAATGCCTGAAATCACATAACAACAACAAGAACAATTGGAAACAAAACTAAGTAAAGCTAGTGACACCCAGGTTGCCGTTCTGTGGCTTTCCAGGGTAAAGACACGCTGAGACCTTCCAAATGCACTCGGTGCCAGGAAAGGTCTCGGCGCTGGCCTTGGACCAACAATGAAAACAAATAATTTAATTTCAGCAGCGCTGCCCACCTATCCGTGTACCTGTACCTGCCCCCACAGCCTCAACACTGCCTGTCTGCCTGTGTACACCCTGCTCCCTGGCCCACAACCCCCAATGCTGGCCATTTGCCCATGTATGTACCCACTTCTCAAAACTTCCAGCCCTGACAAACAATGAGACCCCTCACCCAGGATGAAAACCAGGTGCCAGATCACACAGCAACTGCTCACAGAAATATCTCCTCAGAGGAGATTAAACTCAGTGTCTGCCTGCACGCAGGAAAAGGGGAGCTCAGCCTGAACTGCATCTCCAGGGGTGAAGGGAACCCCAGCAGCAGCTCATTCTGTGCAGTGTATGAGAAAGGGAAAAACTTGGTGGAAGGTAGAGAGGACGCTGAGACTAAAAGGAGCCAGTGTATAATTGTGTGAACACACATACAGAATGGGAAATGACTGCCTAGGAAGGAGTACTGTGGAAAGGGATCTAGGGGTCATAGTGGACCACAAGCTAAATATGAGTCAACAGTGTAACACTGTTGCAAGAAAAGCAAACACCATCCTTCCGCTCTATTCCATGCTGATTAGGCCTCACCTGGAGTATTGTGTCCAGTTCTGGGCGCCACATTTCAGGAAAGATGTGGACAAATTGGAGAGCGTCCAGAGAAGAGCAACAAAAATTATTAAAGGTATAGAAAATGTGACCTCTGAGGGAAGATTGAAAGAACTGGGTTTGTTTAGTCTGGAGAAGAGAAGACCGAGAGGGGACATGCTAACAGTTTTCAAATACCTAAAAGGTTGTTACAAGGAGTAGGGAGAAGAATTATTCTCCTTAACCTCTGATGATAGGACAAGAAGCAAGGGGCTTAAATTGCAGTGAGGGAGGTTTAGGTTGGACATTAGGAAAAACTTCCTAACAGTCAGGGTGGTTAAGCACTGGAATAAATTGTCTAACCTGCTCTTAAAAATCTCCAATGATGGAGATTCCACAACCTAACTAGGCAAAGACCTGTCAGGGATGGTCTAAATATTGCTGGTCCTGACATGAGTGCAGGGGATTGGACTAGATGACCTCTCCAGGTCCCTTTCAGTTCTATGAGTCTATGATTCTTCTTCAAAAAGATACAAAGCTCTAACATACTGCAGCCCATTAGAAACCCGGACATACCTTTTTGAGGCTGCTTTTCTGTGCTGGCAACTGCTGCTGTGTCCACGAGATTGTAGTGAGACTGCTCACTGGAGGAGGGGTGGTCTGGATAGGGGAAAGTGTCAGAATCAATCTGGAGCAGTGTGGCCCATGTTATGTTACAATCTGAGATATGCACACACACCCTACCCAGAAGGCCTCATTACGCTTCTTTTGTCTCTGTGTTAGGCAGGATGTGCATTCCCTATTTCAGAAAGCTTCAGAACTTGGTGCCAGTGTGATCTGGATACTGCCCATCTCTCTCCACTCCCTCCCGACCCTCCACACACTGTGCATTGCTTGAGCTACCCAGGTGATATTTCCAACACTGCCTCTAAGACAGAAACATGCTTTTATTTTCATTGCTTTTTGGTGCTTCTTATCCTACCTCTGCAAAAAAAAAAAAATCATAATCCTAATTGTTCTGCGTCTTTAAGCCTGTGAGTTTGAGATTTCAGCAACTCTCCTGTCAGTTCTTCTTTGGTCCAAATGAGCTCACCCGTCCTTAGAGGCCACAGGAAATCACTGGAGGCTCATGGTCAGAATAAATCAGGCCATTTATTTAAGTCCCTACATGTGGATTTAGGGTGTGCTCCTGGCTCTGTTGGGAGTTTTTCCATTGAACTCAACAAAACCAGATTCACCTTTAGTGTTTAACTTTCAACTCCAAGCTGTGAAAATCATGTCTTGGGGTCCTGCTACACAGAGCACTATTCTATTTAGCTGTTGAAAGAGTCTGAAGGAAACCCCCAGATCATGTGGTGTTCTGAGACCGGGAATGAAAGATGGGGATTTCAAAACACACAGGGGCCCTGATTTAGCTCACAGAATTTGGCCATTGTGCAGCCAATTCTTGTTGTGAATCCTCTGGTAACATAGATACCTGCTGCAGAGGCTTGGCTGTACTTCCTAATAGTGCAGTGAAGTTGCTGAATTGGAAGACTTGAGCAAACCAGAGGAAAAACGACACAGCCCCAAAAAGGAAGCTACTGAGACAGATAGAAAAACACAGTAAGAGACAAGGATCTTAAAAACAAATATTTGTCTAAACTATTTCCAAAACATTTGTAGTTCCAATTTTACCAGGTAAATCCCTTGGTGTTTCTGACAATACTAAACACTTCAAGTTGTTGTGCTGGTGAATTCCTGCCCAGATGGTTGTTGACTTGAACCCTGGAACCCTTCCTGTGCCCTTAACTATAACTTTAATGCAGAAACAATCAATTCATCAAAATACTGCTCAGCAGAGACTGGAAATCTCCTTACCGCGACAGGAACGCAGATCCCTGGGAATCAGCATACGAATCTTGAAAGTCTGAAACTGTCTATGCTGGACAGTGACCTTTATGATTCCCCTGTACAGTCCCTGTGGACTCTTTGGTTGGCCAGGATTCCCAGAGCAGTGGGAGGAGCAGAAAATAGACCCTGGAGAACTCAGCTTGAGAGCTTCCCCTGGGAGTGAAGAAATAATTTGCCGATACCAAGGGCTCAGATTGTCAGGCAAACACAGTCTTGCAGACTCTTCAGCCTAGCAACTGATGATGGCCTATATTTTCTGTGTGTAATGTACTGCGATCTGCACTATGTGTGGGAATGCTGCCATAAGATATGGGACCAAACATCATTTTCAATTAATTATAGCAATGTACTACTACATAGATTCATAGATTCATAGATTCTAGGACTGGAAGGGACTTCGAGAGGTCATCGAGTCCAGTCCCCTGTCCTCATGGCAGGACCAAAAACTGTCTAGACCATCCCTGATAGACATTTATCTAACCTACTCTTAAATATCTCCAGAGATGGAGATT
>NW_020683816.1:0-2197 GCF_002925995.2 Terrapene triunguis
CACAAAGTGCTGCTCCAGAACTTGAGCTTTCATTTAAAGAAAATATGATTCTAGTCTTTATGGCTGTGGAGAAAGCCTTGAATAGGAAACTGTGCACACAGATGAAATGTCAGTTGCCTGAATCTACAGGCAACCTGGAACAATAGCTAAGAGGTGTGAACTGCCTCATTCATCTCAATCATGGCATCATGAATTCCACAGCCATGGGAGTCATCATTTTTCCCAAGAATCCACGTAATTCAGAGTGTCTGCCACAAAATTCATCATTTTGATCCAGGCAGGTACTCAATATTTTATCTCATTGCCCTGCTAGGACCAGCCTGCAGCTACATTTGCTCTACAGCTTTTCCCACAATGGGGAGTTAATTGTATTACTGGCCCCATGGAGAATATAGTGGGAAAAAAACCTAACTATTGTTTCAAATGTTCACCCAAGAATTTTATGTTAATTAGTATTTTCAACTATTGGCTAAAACTGCATATGTTCTATGGGGGTGGGCGGTATGGAAATGTAGAGTATTTCATAGTGCTAGAATAAATTAACATTGCCACAAAATTAAAGGGTTGCTGCTGCAGAATTTGGTCCCATTGTGATGCAGAATATATGGGGACCTAAATATAATTCCTGAAGATTCAAAATGACAGATCCTGCAGTGCATTAAACAGCAAAAAAAAAAATTTATTCAAAATAAGAAGTGTGGTTCCCAAAGATAGCTTTATACTGACTGAATGCCATTTCATTCTGAAGGTCATTTCATTCTTGTTTTACTGTCTAAAGTTCTGTTTTCCAGTGTGAAAACAAAAATCTCAAGATTGGTGCCAAGTACTAGTTCCTTCCTTTAAATTTTAACATAGAACGGTAAACATCTGCAAACAATGACATGTCCTTCAAAATTCTACACTACAGAAATCCCCAAATTCATAAAATACGTTTTAAAAACGTATGTGGTCTGTTTTGAGAGAATGCTAACTTAGCATACACCCTTTCAAAAGCTAAAAAACTCAATCAGAAACCTTAGTTCTAGAACCTTTGCTAAAGAGCTGTGACGCAGTAAGTGCTTTCTTTGGATATGTCTATACAACTAGGCACCCATGGCTGGCCAATGCCAGCTGACTCAGGCTCGTGGGGTTCAGACTGCAGGGCTGTTTCATTGCTATGTAGACTGCCGGACTCAGGGACCCTACCACCTCTCAGAATCCTAGAGCCCGGGCCCCAAAGTCTACACAGCAGTGAAACAGCCCCACAGCCCAAGCCCTGTGAACCTAATTCGGCTGGCACATGCCAGCTGCAGGTTTTTCTTTGCTGCGTAGCCACACACCTAAAGGCCTAGGCAGTCAAGCACTAATCAAGCTTTTCACAATTTGTTTCTAAATGGATAACATGATTGTTCTAGTACAGTCATTATAATCTGCTACCGAAACGTCAATGTTTTTTTCCAACACAAGAAGTAATTTGAAATATGAAACTATATAATATGATGTACATAAGCAATACATAGAAAGGAAATCAGTTCAAATGCGAGCTAAGTCAGAAACACAATTCTGTCATTTCCCCCTCAAGACGCTGTTTAAGAAATCCCTAAAGGATAAACAAAGTTAAGCATAAGACTCTAACCCTTTTCAACACTACTTTGGCATCCATGTTCACTACGTACTGCAGCAATACAGCATCAAATTACCTTCTTTTTTAAATGCTCTCTCCTGTGAAGACTTGACTGGAGTCTCTGCCTTTTGCGTTAATGCTACTTCATATGTCTCTCTGTTTCTATTCCTTAACTCCTCGTATGAGACACTTTTTCTTTTAGGACTTTCTTCTAGTAATGGAACAGGTTCTAAACAAAAAAAACACACACTGAGAATTAGCAACACCCAACTACACTTGATTACAGCTGCAATTAACCAAACATTTTTTTAGCATGCCGATCAATTGTAGCTCAATTTAGATTGAAATGGGACACATTACAGCCACAATCCTAAATTGCAATTCAGTTTTTTTAAAGTATTGTAAAAGCACTCTATACATTCAGAAGGATCCCTCCTGAATCCTTTCATTTTATTCTCAGATGCCACCAATGTTATGAAGTAGTTGTGTGCTGGAAAAACTGAGTAGTGACACACAAATAAGAACATAAAGCAGAATTTCTATGCATAGCACTACCACAAACAGCTTTTCAAGCAGATAGCAGTTCACCTAGAT
>NW_020683817.1:0-1434 GCF_002925995.2 Terrapene triunguis
AGCAGAGCTGAACCCCCAGCTGGGTTGGGAGGTAGAACAGCTCTCACGGGAGGACTGAAAGGAATGGGGGTAGGAGTTCATTCCACAACGGTGGGAGTGGGGTTGGAAGTCACTAGAGAGGAGACAAGATTTCATCTCAGGGGTTGGGTGGGGGAATCCGTCCCTCAGACGAGACGAGGGGTGGGGTGGAAATTCTGCCAGTTCCCGTTGCCGTTAATGTCCTTCGTTGCCATGGGTGTCGGAGTCTCTGACTGATTCTTGATCCCTTTCAGCAGGAGGATGTTACAGCAACAATCATGGCGCACCTGTTCTACATCCGGTGCTTGCACCAGGTGCCCAAAGCACTGCAGGGGCTGTGCGCAGTGGGACACCTTTGAAGTCCCCTCTCCCCCCTCGCATGACCAGAAGCTCCCACTCCCTGCCGCAGGTACTGCTCTGTCTCACTGGGCCTAGGGGAGAAGGGCTGGGGGGAGTGGACATAAACCCCACAGCACTGAGAGAAACCCAGGCCGAGCACCTCGCTCTCACCGCCATGCCCCTCCCCGACCCCTGGAGCTGGGGCCAGGCCAGTTACGGTCCCTGCCATCATGCCCAGAAGCCAGTTTCAGAAGTATCAGGCTGTCAGGGCCGTGGGGCTGGCCCAGAAATGAGAGCATCTGCAGAGCTCTTTCCCCCAGGGGCACCTTCGCTTTCTGCCCTTTATTCTCCCCTCCTGCTAGGGGGTCTCTGAGTGTGAAAGGAACCAGGAGGGTGATGGGGTCCTGGCACTATGCCGGGGTGGGAGCTCCCCTTGGCTTGGACCCCAGGGTCAGAGACATCTTTGTCATCTTGCTCTCCTTCTTTTATTCCTAGGAAGGGAGTCCCCCAATGAGGGGTCTCTAGAGCTCCAGCTGGGCAGTGCCTAGGAGAACCTGTAAGTCATCCTGGTTCCCGCCTGCATGCAGCACCCTACCCTGCCCTGCCCTGCCCTGCGGTTCCTCGCTATTGACTCTGGCTTGACCCTTGGCTCCAGTCTCTGGTTATGACTTCAGCGTGACCCTTCTTGGCTCCAGATGTTGGCTACCCACCCTGGTTCCATATTCTCCTGGTCCTTCTCTAGCCCTGCTCCAGGCCCCCCACCGACCTGCTCCAGCATTGCCTTCGCCTCCTTATCTTCCCCAAGCACTCGGACTTTGACTACCCGGCTTTGACCCTCGGCCTGTATCTGGACTTTGGCTTGACATTGACTTGGCTGATCTTTGGTCTCTGACTACCCGGCTACGACCTCTGGCATGGACTTAGGCACTGTCTCTGCTTCTGCTTTGTCGATGGACTCTGATCTCGGTTTTGACCCTGGTGTGTTCCTGGACCTTGATTCTAGCACCACTCTTAGCCTAGGCACAATCCTGCACCTCCCTGCGACCTACGCTCCAACCACTGGGCCTAATTATCAGA
>NW_020683818.1:0-1785 GCF_002925995.2 Terrapene triunguis
GGTGCGGAGCCCTCCCGGCAGGCGGCGCAGTGGTCGGGGCTGTGTGGCAAGCGCCCCGCTGAAGCCCTGGCCGCCCCCCTTCTCTCTCTCCCCCCGCTCCCTCCCCCCCGCTAGCCGGGGCACGTCTGCAGCGCAGTGGGTCCCCCTGCCCCCTGGCTCCGGCCCCCCCCCCGGTTTTTTTTTTTTTTTTTTTCGCTTGGGGCGGCAAAAAAGCCAGAGCTGGCCCTGTGTATGAGTCAATGCAGAGGGGGGAATGGGAAGAAACAAAGGGGAGAAAATGGATGTTGGAGAGACTGCACTTGGAGGTTTTAAACTTGAGCACAGTAGCCATTCATCCCACAGAGGGAGGGAGTGATGGAGGTGTATCCCTGAACCTGCCTTAAGCAGAAAGGCGCAGGAGAAGCTGCGTGGGGAGGGCAGAGGAGCCCCCAGCCCTCTCTCCCAGCCAGGAGGCTGATGTCTCATAGTGCAGGAGCTTCCCTACATTGCCAGCTATCTGGGTGCATGGCCTGGCAGCACAGGGAAACCTTACCATGGAAGGTAAGGTCTCTAGGAAGTATGCGGGTGGAACTGGATGGAGTGTCTGGGGAAAGGGGTGTTTGGTGCCAAGTGTAGCAGCGGGGGTGGATGTTGTAACAGTTCGGGGGATATGTCAGTGCCAGCTTCGGAATTCCATTCTGTTTTGGAAATGCCCTTGTCTACTGTAACTCTTACTGGGGATTAGCGCATCCATTTTGAAACAGGAACCTGACACAGTTAAGGCTCATCAACAATGAATTGCTCTACCCTGGTGGGACAATGAGGTTTCTGCCAGTAGGGCCTTTGACTCTGAATAGTCTCTTGAAACAGAGCCCTGTCTGTGGGGAGGGGGTTGGATCTCTCCCCCATGCCCAGATCTAAACAGGCTGGGAGATCTGCTAGTCTCACCACCAGACTAAAGGGGGTCAGAGGCTGATTTAAAAGAGCTGTGCTTCCTAAGCAAAAAAAGTCATCTCATCACCAGGACCAGAAGACTCCGTTCAGGAGGCAGTTTAACCTCCGCTCAGGACGCTGACCAAACCCAAAGTCTCCCGGGGTGGTGAGGACACCAATGGGGACAGAGTGCATGAGTGTGGTATTTTTCACAGATCTGTAACTCTCCTGAGCTCTCTAAGAGAAAAGTGTGTGTGTATGTGTGTGTGTGTTTAGGAAATTCCTTTGCTAAGCCTGTGTTTCCTTGCTTTACTGCCACATTATCCCCGAAGGGGTTAATTGAGAAAAACAGAGCTTGCACAGCCAGATGGACACTGCGGGGAAAATATCTAAGCAACTGGGGCGCTCAGCAGGACTGAGACACCGGTTCCAGGGTGTCACATTAGCGTTCCTCCAGTCATCTGGTACAGAAGATGATTTAAATCAGAGGTTCCCAAAGTGGCCGATACCACCTCCTGGGGGGCGCTGGAATGATCCAGGGGGGCAGTAGTAGCCTCGGGTGCAATTGGGGGGCGTTGAATAAAAATAAGGGGGCGGTGGAAGCATAAAGAAGGAAGAGAATATAAGAAAATTTTGAAAAACCGTTCGTACATGCTTCATCTGTTGTGTAACATAGAGTTAAAGTTGTAGTGATTACTTTATTTTCCAAATAAATTCACAAATTATAACCGATCAGGTGTCAAGTCCACCAACAGCTCTTAACAAGCAAGTGTTGGCAGGCGAGCGTGTCGCGCATTGTCGGGAAGTCCAGCATGCATCGGCAGGAATATGTGCGTGTAATGACTTGTTTACAATACGATACTATAAATAGGC
>NW_020683819.1:0-5016 GCF_002925995.2 Terrapene triunguis
GCACTGTGGGATAGCTCCCGGAGGCCAGTAATGTCGAATTCCGTCCACACTAACCCAATTCCGACCCCCTAAGGCCGATTTTATCGCTAATCCCCTTGTCGAGGTGGTGTTAGGAAACCGGTTTAAAGGGCCCTTTAAGTCGACAGAAAGGGCTTCGTAGTGTAAACGTGTCCAGGCTTAAGTCGATTTAACGCGGCTAAAGTCGACCTAAACTCGTAGTGTAGACCAGGCCTGAGAACAGAAGCCTGGAGGATGAGGAGCCAAAGGAGATACAGAAGGAGCAGTCACTGAGGGAGGCAGAAAGTCAGAATGCAGAATTGTGGAAGCCAAAAGCAGAGGAGAGACTGATCAACGGTATCAAAGACAGCAGAGAGATTAAAATACCACTGCCCCCCCACCAGAAGTGCTCCCATTATCCCATCTGCACCACAGAATGAGCCAGGTCAAAGGACCCTCTTAAAATATTGCTGTCTCTTGGGCCTGGTCTACACTAGGCGTTTATGTCGACTTTAGCGCCGTTACATCGACTTAACCCTGCACCCGTCCACACCACGAAGCTATTTAGTTCGACATAGAGCTCTCTTTAATTCGATTTCTGTACTCCTCCCTAACGAGGGGAGTAGCGCTAAATTCGACATGGCCATGTCGAATTAGGCTAGGTGTGGATGGAAATCGACGCTAATAGCTCCGGGAGCTATCCCACAGTGCACCACTCTGTTGATGCTCTGGACAGCAGTCCGAGCTCGGATGCTCTGACCAGCCACACAGGAAAAGCCCCGGGAAAATTTGAATTCCTTTTCCTGTCTGGGCAGTTTGAATCTCAGTTCCTGTTTGGACATCGTGGCGAGCTCAGCAGCAGTGGCAACGATGCAGAGCTCTCCAGCAGAGATGGCTGTGCAATCTAATAGAAAGAGGGCCCCAGCATGGACTGATCGGGAAGTCTTGGATCTCATCGCTGTGTGGGGAGATGAGTACGTGCTTTCCGAGCTGCGCTCCAAAAGACGGAATGCAAAGATCTATGAGAAGATCTCTAAAGCCATGGCAGAGAGAGGATACAGCCGGGATGCAACACAGTGCCGCGTGAAAATCAAGGAGCTGAGACAAGGCTACCAGAAGACCAAAGAGGCAAACGGACGCTCCAGATCCCAGCCCCACACATCCCGTTTCTACGAGGCACTGCATTCTATCCTAGGTGCGGCCGCCACCACTACCCCACCACTGACCGTGGACTCTGAGGATGGGATATTGTCCGCGGCCGGTTCCTCAGCGGACGGGGAAGAGGAGGAAGGAGATGAGGAGGACGAGGCAGTCGACAGCGCTTACAACGCTGATTTCCCCGACAGCCAGGATATCTTCATCACCCTCACAGAGATCCCCTACCAACCGTCCCCAGCCGTTATCCCAGACACAGATTCAGGGGAAGGATCAAGCAGTAAGTGTTTTAAATATCTAAACATTTATTTATAACATAACTGGCATATTTAAAATATTAACAATTGCTAAAGTGCTTTAAAACATGTAAACATTTATTTACAACATAACAGGAACATTTAAAATATTAACAATTGCTAAAGTGCTTTAAAAGTTGTAAACCTTAAAGTGCAACAAAACGGGAATGTGTACAAAGGGTATCTCATGATTATTCTCTCTTTGGGCGCTTCAATATTTAGTCCGAACTATTTTAAAAAAATTTCACAATGTCCGCTTCTTCATGATTATGCTGCCCAAGACGCTCCACTCTTTAGTCCCTCCAAGGGCACCTAAGCCAAAAACTGGTCAATATATCCGGGGATAGAGGCGAGATCCTCTGGGGAGAACTCCTCATAGGCCTCCTGCAAGTACTTTTCCAGCCTCATGAGCAGGTTCCTGGGTAGGGAGAGCTTATTAGGCCCCCCGTGGTACGAGACGTTTCCCTGCCACAACGCAAGCAGGTACTCGGGGATCATGATCTTGCACAGCATTGCAGCATATGGCCCCGGTTTCTGCAGGCTTTCCCGAAGCATCCTTTCCTTCTGGTTCTCCGAGACCCTCAGGAGGGTGATGTCGGTCATGGCGCCCTGCTTTGAATTAGGTAGGGGAAAGTTAGTATTGGGACTGCTTGCCCGTTCCTTTACAGAACGGTAACCGCCGGTTTACAGCCACGCGGTTTACAGCCGCGAGGGGCTGGGACAGGGGCAGAGTTCATGCTTGCAGGATTGCTGCCAGCAGAGACTCGCATTGCTTTCTATGTGAAAGGAGGCCAGTGCCACTCTTAAAGTTTTAAGCAGCCACAAGTCTACGGCTTACCATGTTTGCCAGCTAGACAAAGTCTGGTGTCCTGCCCCGCTCCTCAGCTCGCGACAGCAAGACCGCAGGCACTGTAAGCGAGGGCCAAAAATTCGACCTTGTCCTCAGTGCGCGTGTGATAGGTGCTCTGCATGGTCTTGTTCACAGAGAAAGACTATGTTCTCTGTTCACAGAGACATTGATCTGTCTCAGGAATTCACTCCCTTTTTCCAATTCCCACAGCCACATCTGCCCAGAGGCTAGCGCACATTAGGAGGAGGAAGAAGAGGACACGGGAAGACATGTTTGCTGAACTAATGGGATGCTCCCGAGCGCAGGCAGCCCAGCAGACACAGTGGAGGGAGAACTTGTCCCAAATGCACCGGGCAAACATGGAACGGGAGGAGAGGTGGCGACAGGAGGACCGGCAGGCGACTCAAACGCTGCTTGGACTAATGAGGGAGCAAACGGACACGCTCCGCCGCCTTGTGGATGTTCTGCAGGACCGGAGGCAGGAGGAGAGAGCCCCGCTGCAGTCTCTCTCTAACTGCCCTGCCCCGCCACCAAGTCCCATACCCCCCTCACCCAAAGTCCAAACACGGAGGGGCGGCAGGGGCCGTGAAAACTTTCACTCCACCCCTGCGGACTGCTCTAGCACTAGAAGGCTCTCATTCCCCAAAATTTGAAAAGTCCTTTCCTACCCGCCTCACACAAGACCCCGTCCAAGTTTCACCCCCCCGTTCCATGTGCGGTTGTTAATAAAAAATACGTTTCTGTTCATTACTGTTTCCATCCTCTTCTTTTGGAGGAGAGTCTGTCTGAAGGGGGGGGAAGGGGCTTGGTAATTGGACAGGACAGTCACCTTTAGCAGGGGGCAGGTCCAGCAGCAGGGCACATACACAGTGCAGTGACTAGTTACCCTGGTCAGTCTGGGAGGTGGTTTTCATGTCCTGGGGGGGGAGGGGGGGTTGCTCTGTGACTTTGTGGCGGGGGAGGGCAGTTACAGATCTTATGCAGCGGTCCTTACCCTGGATCACAGAGCCGCGCAGCAGGGGATCTGTAACCCTCCTCCCCCTGCAAGACAGTCACATAGCCGACACATACACGCAGTCCCGGCCAGGAGGGCTGGCAGGCTCCGTTGAAACAACCAGTCCACCACCGCGGAGCCTGTCATTCCTGGAGTTTAGAAGCATCATTTGCATCACAACACTAAACCCGCCCCCCGCCACAGTCTGCGTCCCAGGTTTAAAACATTCCCGCGAAAACAGTAATAAAGACAACGGTGTCCATTAACAAAACAGAACAGATTTTATTTTTTGGGAAGGGGGTGAAGGGGGTATGTAACTAGAGAGGATAGTCGACGGCAACTGGGTAAAGAAACGGGGGCAAGTTCAGCTTCTGTGTCCACAAACTTAAAAGTCACTGGGTACCCTGCTCAGTCTTGAAACTGGCTTTCAAAGCCTCCCGGATGCACAGCGCGTCCCGCTGGGCTCTTCTAATCGCCCGGCTGTCTGGCTGGGCGTAATCAGCAGCCAGGCTATTTGCCTCAACCTCCCACCCCGCCATAAAGGTCTCCCCCTTGCTCTCACAGAGATTGTGGAGCACACAGCAAGCTGCAATAACGATGGGGATATTGCTTTCGCTGAGATCACAGCGAGTCAGTAAGCTTCTCCATCTCCCCTTGAGACGGCCAAAAGCACACTCCACCACCATTCTGCACTTGCTCAGCCGGTAGTTGAAGAGTTCTTTTTCAGTGTCCAGGGCACCAGTATAGGGCTTCATGAGCCAGGGCATTAGCAGGTAGGCTGGGTCCCCGAGGATCACTGTAGGCATCTCCACATCCCCAACAGTTATCTTGTGGTCCGGGAAGTAAATGCCTTCCTGCAGCCGTCTAAACAGACCAGAGTTCCTGAAAACCCGAACGTCATGAACCTTCCCGGCCATCCGACGTTGATGTTGGTAAAACGTCCCCTGTGGTCCACCAGTGCTTGCAGCACCATTGAAAAGTATCCCTTTCTGTTAATATACTGGCTGGCCTGGTGGCCCAGTCCCAGGATAGGGATGTGAGTCCCATCTATAGCCCCACCGCAGTTTGGGAATCCCATCGCGGCGAAGCCATCTATGATGACCTGCGCGTTTCCCAGGGTCACTACCTTTGACAGCAGTACCTTGACGATTGCCTTGGCTACTTGCAGGACAACAACCCCCACGGTAGATTTGCCCACGCCAAAGTGGTTCGCGACTGACCGGTAGCTGTCCGGCGTTGCAAGCTTCCAGAGGGCTATGGCCACTCGCTTCTGGACAGTCAGGGCTGCTCGCATGCGGGTGTCCTTGCGCTTCAGGGCAGGGGACAGCAACTCACAAAGTTTGAGGAAAGTCCCCTTCCACATGCGAAAGTTTCGCAGCCACTGGGATTCATCCCAGACCTGAAGCACTATGCGGTCCCACCAGTCCGTGCTTGTTTCCCGGGCCCAGAATCGCCGTTCAACAACATCCACATGCCCCATTGCAACCGTGATGTCCTCGGCGCTGGGTGTCGTGGTTTCAGACAGGCGTGTGCTACTCTCGGAGTTCAGGTCCTCACCCCGCTGCCGTAGCCTCCTCGCCTGATTTCTCTCTATCTGCCTCTGGGAAAGGTGGATGATGAGCTGCGAGGCGTTGACAACGGCCACAACTGCAGCGATGGTCGCAGTGGGCTCCATGCTCGCAGTGCTGTGGCGTCCGCGCTGTCACTGACCAGAAAAGTGCGCG
>NW_020683820.1:0-1236 GCF_002925995.2 Terrapene triunguis
GGTGCTTACCCTGGCGAGCCGCATGCCGAACGTTGCCGACCCCTGCTATACAGGAATACATTCTGTCTAGAATTGTTTTTTGTTTTTTCTCCCAAGGAAATCTGATAGTCCATTTCAAAATATACCTCTACCCCGATATAATGCGACCTGATATAACAGAAATTCGGATATAACACGGTAAAGCAGGGGGGCAGGGCTGCGCACTCCGGTGGATCAAAGCAAGTTCGATATAACGCAGTTTCACCTATAACATGGTAAGATTTTTTGGCTCCCGAGGACAGCGTTATATCAAGGTAGAGGTGTACTCAAGTTTATTGGCAAATGCCATGGTTCAACATTAATCGGAAGACTGTTACACAAAGTAGCCATTGTCTCTTAGCGTGGCAGCTGGAGACGCTCCTTTTATAGCAGCAGAAAAGTTGTTTGTGCAAAAATGTTGTCAAATTGTATGTATGTTCATCCAGGTGTTTGAAGTGAGGCTGTGTTATACAGTGGCTCAGGCAAAATAAAGCTGTGTTGTTGTAGCCGGGGGGCAGAAAGCGATCTGAAGAAATATCTGATTTCCATTATATTTTTTCCATCTCAGGTAGTAATAGTGATTCACACTTGCTGACACTACATCTACTTTCAAGTCATAAGATTGGTTAGTCCTCCAGAAGGGCAGCCCTCCAATAGATAAATGTCTTGTGAATAATGATACACATTACATTGATTTCAGCATAAACAATGATTATGCAGTTCAAAGACACAGTTAAATTAGACATTTACACAACTGCATTTTTTATTTTAAGTTAGTTCAATTAACTATCATTAAAAAGAAGATAATAGGTGCTAAAAGTTAACCTTGATGACTAAAGCTGTTGTGTTGTATTAGATAAATGGTATTTAAAATGATTTGCAAGCCACATTCATGTAAAGGTTTGGTAGAGTGAATGAAAAATCTGATGCAAATTCCCCTCTTCAAAACATATGATTTATGCTGTGATAAAATTACATTTTTAGTTAAAGAAATTTGCAGTCATTAAACGATGCCCATGAAATAAGGCTCATTTGTAACCATCTGCTTTACAGCTTCTGTGGAAAATTATTCTTCCTCAGGCTATGCATTCAAGTACTTTAGTGTCATTTCTGTCAAAGTAGTTTGGTTTTGCACTAGTATATTATCAAACTTCATTGTGCTTTTACTTAAGAGGAAGAATAATAAATGCTTTAAAGAGAAGTGAAGTGCTTTTTTAA
>NW_020683821.1:0-3956 GCF_002925995.2 Terrapene triunguis
GAGGGGGCCCACGGCAGAGACAGACGTGCTAAGGCTCAGAGAGGTGCGGCTCCAGGAGGTGGAGGGGCCTGACCCCGAGAGAGAGTGGACCCCCGAGAAGGGCTGTCGCACTGAAGGGGGTTCCCCCCCCCCACGGACCGCACGGGGCCAAGAGTGGGCACGACCTGTGAGTCCGTGACACCTTCACAGCTGGGCTGGGCCCTGCGCTGAGTCAGAGAAGAGGCACGAGACTGATCGACGGGTTAGAAACCTGCCTCATGGTGACAGACTCAGGAGCTGACGGCATTTAGCTGAACAATGACAATGTTAAGGGGTGACGATCCCAGGGGTCCTGCTGTCTGGAGCGGCTGACGCCTGGGAGCTGTCAGCACACAGGGCAGACCCCCGAGCTGGGGTGTGTCACAAGCCAGTGACAAATGGGAACTCCTGGATCTCTGCACCAGTCACAGACAGTCCCCTCAGACTCCCAGTCTCTCCTGCCACCCAAACAATCTGCACTGGGTGATAATGGTCCCTTACACCGTAACTCACACAGCAGAGTGCTCCCAGGGTCAAGAGACCGTCACTTACCCCAGATCAGCTGGTACCTAGATCAGTGAGTCTCAACCAGGGGTACGCAGGGGTCTTCCCGGGGGGACATCAACTCACCTAGAGATGTGTCGAGGTTTACAACAGGCGACATAAAAAGCTCTAACGAAGTCAGTACAAACAAAAATTTCATACAGACACTGACTTGTTTATACGGCTCTATACACTGAAATGTAAGTACAATATTTATATTCCAATTGATTTATTTTATAATTACACCTCTACCCCAATATAACGCTGTCCTCGGGAGCCAACAAATCTTACCGCGTTATATCGAACTTGCTTTGATCCGCCGGAGTGCGTAGCCCCGCCCCCCGGAGCGCTGCTTTACTGCGTTATATCCGAATTCGTGTTCTATCGGAGTAGAGGTGTATATGGTAAAAATGAACACATCTGCAAGTTTTCAGTACTAGTGGGCTGTGACACTTTTGTATGTTTATGTCTGATTTTGTAGGCAAGTAGTTTTTAAGTGAGGTGAAACTTGGGATGCGCAAGACAAATCCGACTCCTGAAAGGGGTACAATGGTCTGGAAAGGTTGAGACTGCTCTGGATCGTACCCCAAAGACAATGCTGGCAGCCAATTCTACAGTAAACTAACAGAAGGTTTATTAGCTAAGAAAAGGAAGTGAGAGTTATGGAGAGTTTAAAGCAGGTAAAATATATGTACAAGTGAGTCGCGGTTTGTAATTGCAAATGGTGGCAGTGATGTAATGAACTGCCAGTTTCCCAAAAGTCTTTTCAGGGTACCCAGATTGTCCCTGGGGATCTCCGCTGCGCATCTGGTACCCTGCCCTGTAAGAGTCCAAACAGGCCGAGATGCAGGATCCTTCCTCGACAGAAAACAAGCTGACAGCCAGGGTCACCGCCCACGTGGGCTTTTCCTGTGATGGCAGTGCGTGAGGAATGCACTTTGAGTCACTGACCTCTGGTCATCACACACGATGGCCACTTGCTTTGAAATTAGCACTTGTCTGTTAAAGTCCTTCACTAGCATTCCACAAGGCTTCCTTGATGGGCTGCTTATTACAGGGGTGCACACACAGTAAATGTTGCTATGATATTACACCAGGAGACAGGTCAGTGAAAACAATGCAGGAAACATCCCAGGAATTTTCATGGAGTTTAAACATCAAATACACTCTTCTACCTTCAACGATCACTTTGATCTCTACTAATACCCAGGTGAATTGGCCTGGATACACTCTGGCATGACCTGCTCTGCCAGGGTCACAACATCTACGTGGGGAACAAATATTTAATAATGGGCTCTCAGCTTCTGTATTCTCCGAACAGTTCTCTTCATCCAGCAAGCCAAAGCCAATAAAGCCAATTGGATTCCAGTGATCACCACAGTGGGATGAACCATTGTATTAACATACCAGGTGCAGAAGGTGACGACCCTAATAGTGTTTCCCACCAGGAGTCATGTCCTGCATTTGCAATAGTTTTCAGGACATGAGTGATTTCTGAATTATCACGTTGTACTTCAGTACATATTTGTTCTCCTGTCTGTGCATATATTGCAAATGCGAATTTACAATATATGCACAACATAGGTTGGACCAACAGTTTTCGTATCGTGGTCATATTCATGCCTAAGGTTACAGGCATCACTTTGTGATACAAACTGTGGCTTAAACTTCAAGTAGTTTACAGTCCCTGCAGGTACACAGTATGCAAATCACAATTTGTAATCTTTGTAATATTGCAAAACCATCTATTAATTAAATGTCATAAAATACAAGTTGTTATCATCTACTACTGCCATTGGACAATGACTTCTAACACAAACACATCCCCTTCCTGCAAATACAACAGCTGACTTCTGTTCAGTGAATAGATTCAACATACAGCTTTGGGTTCCTTTGTCTCTTTCTGGTACATTTTGATCCTCACACACAGAACCCAAATGTTCATGGGCCACACACAGACACACGTCAATGGTTTTCCATTGTTGTTGTTCTTTATATGCCCAGGCCTGGCGATCAGCGGAAAACATAACCACATCGTTTGTTAGCTGGATTCCCACAGGTCCCTCCGGATCTCTACCAGTAGTGAGTCGGGTGCACAGTTACTGCACGTGCTCGTACAACCATTTGGTCTTCATTCGGTGTAAAGTTCACCAATTTCCACCATGCCAGTAATGGTCTCTCCCCTTCTGTGACATTTTCCCACAACAAAGGCAGATTTCCTCTCACGCCTTCCCGGATCATTGGGATGCCCAATGGCGGAGTTATTTCTTGGGCCTGGGTACATGCTAGGGTTAGGACACGTTTTATTGTGTTGTCTCCATAGCCCCTGCTAAAAGGAACACATATGTTAGAAATAATTGCTGCCCCATTGCTAATTAGCCTTCCAGGCGGGGGGGGGGGCGGGCACTGGCTGCAGATGGGCCTTTGCACCCAGCTCAGGCACTTCTGTCCCTGGGAGTGGGGCTCTGGGCCCCAGGGACGGGCCCGTTCCCCGGCACTCGCCCCTCACGCTATGGCATCGCTCAGGCTGGGGGGGACAGGCTGCCGGGGGGGACAGGCTGCCAAAGGCGCCGGTTGCCATGGTTACTGCGGGATGGGTGTACGGACGATATTGGCCGAGTTCTGGGACGTGCAGAATGTCGTGCTCCAAGGGTGGGGCTCAGAGCTCACTCAGGCAGCAGCGAGAAGGACGGGCAGCTTTGCCCCCGCCCAGCCCAGGAACAGGCTTGGCCGTTGCCAAGTACAAAGAGCCCAGGAGAAAGCTGAGTGGGGTCCGAGATCCCACGATAACGCCTCCAGCAGATGGAGAATCCGCCACAACCCTTTGGCCTTGGCTGGGGCCCATCGGGGCAAACTGAAGGCAAGGAAACGCCCTGGCCAGTCGGCGGCGCAGGGGGGGCCTGGGGCTAAGGCAGGATCCCTGCCTGCCCTGGCTCCATGTGGCTCCCGGCAGCAGCCGCTGGGTCCTTGCGGTCCCTAGGCACATGGACAGCCAGGGAGACTCCGCGCGCTGCCCCTGCCCTGAGGGCCAGCTCCGCAGTTCCCATTCGCTAGGGGCCATGGGACCTGGCGGCCGCTTCCTGGGAGCTGTGGTAAGCGCCGCCGGACCCCTCATCCGCTCCCACACCGCCCTGCCCCAACCCAAAGCTTCTCCCACACCCAAACTCCCTCCCAGACCCTGCACCCTGCACCTCCCCACCCCAACCCCCAGCCTGGAGCTCCCTCCTGCACCCCAAATCACTCATCCCTTGCCCCACCCCAGAGCCCGCACCCCCAACCAGAGCCCTCACCCTCCCCTGCACCCCAACCCCCTGCCCCAGCCCAACCCCCTCCCACACCCAAACTCCCTCCTGGAGCCTGCACCCCCCAGCCTGGCACTGCGTTGCTCAGCCCCC
>NW_020683822.1:0-1197 GCF_002925995.2 Terrapene triunguis
TTCAACTACCTGAAGGGGGGTTCCAAAGAGGATGGAGCTCGGCTGTTCTCAGTGGTGGCAGATGACAGAACAAGGAGCAATGGTCTCAAGTTGCAGTGGGGGAGGTCCAGGTTGGATATTAGGAAACACTATTTCACTAGGAGGGTGGTGAAGCACTGGAATGCGTTACCTAGGGAGGTGGTGGAGTCTCCTTCCTTGGAGGTTTTTAAGGCCCGGCTTGACAAAGCCCTGGCTGGGATGATTTAGTTGGGAATTGGTCCTGCTTTGAGCAGGGGATTGGACTAGATGACCTCCTGAGGTCCCTTCCAACCCTGATATTCTATGATTCTATGATTCTATGCTGTGAGCCAGGAGCGGAGTCAATCTCTCTCTAGGTGTGGAGAGAGAGAAGGACCTGGCTGCCTAGGAGAAAAGGGGACCTGAACTGGAGCAGAGCTGGGGAGCTCCAGCCTAGCAACTCCCCAGGCTGAGGCCTTGGTGAAGGTCCAAAGTAGGTACTGGGGTTGCAGAGGTGCCGCCCAGGGTTAGACAAAGGCAGCAGGTCCAAACCCCCCTTGCCACTGATGAGTGGTTTACAGACTGTGTCTGCCCCAGTGAGCAGGGGCTAGATGACAACTGGCAGTAGCCACTGAGGCAAGGAGGGGATAGAGGGTTGGGGGTTCCCCTGGGAGGGGAAACCCACAGTGTGGGGGCACTGCCAGGGGGCAACACCCCAAGGTAAAGGATGGATATAAACAGTTCAGGAAGGACAGGCAGGGCAGAAAAGGTGGGGGAGTTGCGTTGTATGTAAGAGAGGAGTATGACTGCTCAGAGCTCCGGTATGAAACTGCAGAAAAACCTGAGAGTCTCTGGATTAAGTTTAGAAGTGTGAACAACAAGGGTGATGTCGTGGTGGGAGTCTGCTATAGACCACCAGACCAGGGGGATGAGGTGGATGAGGTTTTCTTCCGACAACTAACAGAAGTTACTAGATCGCAGGCCCTGGTTCTCATGGGAGACTTTAATCACCCTGATATCTGCTGGGAGAGCAATACAGCGGTGCACAGACAATCCAGGAAGTTTTTGGAAAGGGTAGGGGACAATTTCCTGGTGCAAGTGCTGGAGGAACCAGCTAGGGGCAGAGCTCTTCTTGACCTGCTGCTCACAAACCGGGAAGAATTAGTAGGGGAAGCAAAAGTGGATGGGAACCTGGGAGGC
>NW_020683823.1:0-1271 GCF_002925995.2 Terrapene triunguis
ATCAAGTCTGGGTTAAGTTTAAGCTCATCAAAAGTTCAGACTCAACATTCCTCCATTTGTAGCTTTGGGATAACTATTTACCAAAAGCTACACCCCATTTTAAGGAGCCAAGGGCCGCTTAGCAATTTCAGCCTGGGCCAACTCGAAGAGAGTAAGGCCCTTGGCTGAAGTAGGAAAAGAATAAACTGACCCACATGAGTCTATGAGGGAGGGGACACACTGAATACAGCAACACAGTATTATAAGGATTACTATGGCCCCAACAATACCCACCAAGAGTTTTTTAACCCACCCAAATCCAGGCAGCCAATTCCATAAGGCTCCCCACCAATCATAAGGTGGCTGGCCAGAGGAGTAGTTCTTAGCCATTTCCCTTAGATGTTTGGTACTTTGAAAAGTGTCAGAGTAGGTGTCATTTACAAAAACACAGCATTCTTCATTTATGAGGGCGCAAGTTCCTCCCTGGGCTGCTAACATTATGTCTAAAGCCATTCGGTTTTGCAAAGCTAACTGGCGCAGCTGGGACATTTCCTCGGCCTGATTCTCAAATAGGGTCGCAGTTTCATTGGTTAAAGATTCTAGTAGTCCCTGTAGACCGATGACACCACCCCTCAAGCTAATGAGACCAGCCCACCGCTGCCACGACAAACCATCACGGATATTAATATCTCTGAAGGTTTCACGGATGTTACGAACGTGGGGAAAATGAGGGGGAGTGAGGGAGATGCGAGAAGGCGGAGTTAGCCACGCTAAATAACATGACCCTGCCCAATCAGGGGAGAGAAAGTAATAAGCTTTGGGCCCGCACACCCAGTATGTTCCATACAATGCGTTTCGGGTATTCCATTTCTCAAAGTAGGAGGTTTCAGAGTAGCAGCTGTGTTAGTCTGTATCCGCAAAAAGAACAGGAGTACTTGTGGCACCTTAGAGACTAACAAATTTATTAGAGCATAAACTTTCGTGGGCTACAACCCACTTCTTCGGATGCATATAGAGTGAAACATTGAGGAGATATATATACACACATACAGAGAGCATGAACAGGTGGGAGTTGTCTTACCAACTCTGAGAGGCCAATTAAGTAAGAGAAAAAAAACTTTTGAAGTGATAATCAAGATAGCCCAGTACAGACAGTTTGATAAGAAGCAAGTGTGAGAGTACTTACAAGGGGAGATAGATTCAATGTTTGTAATGGCTCAGCCATTCCCAATCTCTGTTTAACCGTGAGTTGATTGTGTCTAGTTTGCATATCAATTCCAGCTCAGCAGTCT
>NW_020683824.1:0-1679 GCF_002925995.2 Terrapene triunguis
AGGGACAAAATCCCAGGTGGGGAATAAAATTCGGCCACCTTAGGCTAGTGTTTTCCATGCCTAGAATTCAGCTGGCGCCAGATGGATCAGACTGAACAGATTCCAAACCTCTCGGAGGCTCTTACCTTCTAAACAGGGACGTCTGTTTTCTAGTAAAATGAGGAAAAAGAAAGCAGAAAACTCAAAAGAGGTTCCTCCTGGCACTCATGTACGTGAACCCTAATACTCTCTCAGACCTCAAAGAGAGACCTCGACAAGGGGACTTGCTGAAGCAAAGCCACATGGGTCTCCGAGGTTTCCCTGGTACTGCACACATATCCTGCCTGGCTGAGGTCAGCATCTATCTGTGAGGTCACCACCTCCCCAGCACCTTTGACCAATAGGCTGAGGTCCTGCAAAAGGCCTTTGTGATGTCACTACCACACACCCACTCCTCCCCTGGAGTGCTAATGTCCTGACCCAAACCAGACACTTTGGAGGTTTGAGCTACTCCCTGTGGATCACCCCGCTCAATAAGTGTTCATTCTAGGAAGCAAGCCGGCTAGACAGTAAAACATCAGACACTGCTCCCAATGCTACACTCGCTTTCTCAGAAATGAGTAGCCTTTATGGCCAGAAGAGACCGTTAGAGCATCTAATCTGACCCCCTGCATATCACAGGCCTCCTGTCTACCACAATAGCTACTTTTTGGGCAAACACATTCCGGAAAGGCATCTAGTCTTTATTAAATGACATCAAGAGATGGAAAATCCACCACTTTCCTTGGTAGCTTCTTCCTGTGATCTATCATCCTCGCTGTTGAATATTTCTGCCTTATTTGTCATAAGAATTTGTCTGTTTTCACCTTCCAGCCATTCCCAAACCTGAGCCGGCTTTTGTAGGTGACAAATCTCAGGAATTGTCACAGACTGAGGTGTCACTAGAGGACATTTTGGAATTAACTGATTAACTTAACATAAACAAGTCACCGGGACCAGATAGCATTCACCCAAGAGTTCTGAAAGAACTCAAATGTGAAATTGTGGAACTACTAACTATGGTTTGTAATCTGTCCTTTAAATCGGCTTCTGTACCCAGTGACTGGAAGATAGCTAATGTAACGCCAATATTTAAAAAGGAGTCTAGAGGTGATCCCGGCAATTACAGACCAGTAAGTCTAATGTCAGTACCGGGCAAATTAGTTGAAAGAATCGTAAAGAATAAAATTGTCAGACACCTAGAAGAACTTAAATTGTTGGGCAAAAGTCAACATGGTTTCTGTAAAGGGAAATCATGTCTTACTAATCTATTAGAGTTCTTTGAAGGGGTCAACAAACATGTGGACAAGGGGGATCCAGTGGACATAGTGTACTTAGATTTCCAAAAAGCCTTTGACAAGGTCCCTCACCAAAGGCTCTTATGTAAATTAAGTTGTCATGGGATAAGAGGGAAGATCCTTTCATGGATTGAGAACTGGTTAAAAGATAGGGAACAAAGGGTAGGAATAAATGGTAAATTTTCAGAATGGAGAGGGGTAACTAGTGGTGTTCCCCCATGGTCTGTCCTAGGACCAATCCTATTCAACTTATTCATAAATGATCTGGAGAAATGGGCAAAAAGTGAGGTGGCAAAGTTTGCAGATGATACTAAACTGCTCAAGATAGTTAGGACCAAAGCAGACTGTGAAGAACTTCAAAAA
>NW_020683825.1:0-6551 GCF_002925995.2 Terrapene triunguis
AGCGAGGCTCACTTCAGACAAAAGCCAGGGGACAATCTCCCCTCACCCACCAAGTCCCAGACAAACAGAGGGGCCCTGGGCCGCCAGCTCTCCCCTGGCTTTCCAGTGGGGTTGCAGACCAACTGCCCCCACTGCAGCTATTGCTGCTCAGCTGTGACTTTGCACTGTCCCCACCGAGGCCAGAAATCAGAGTGCAAAGGTGCCTGGCTGCTTAAAGCCACCCCAGTGCCAGCCCCTTGGTGGTGTTCTGTCACCGCCGGCCAGCGGTCTCGCCCTGTTACTGCTGGAAGCTTTGACTCACCCGGAAAGGCTCTGCCTCTGCTCTCACGTTCATCCGACTTTGAACAGTGCACTCAGCATTGGAGCAGTCACTTGCCCTGCCGCTGGGTGGGCTGGAACTTCCTGGATTCAGTATTTTGTGTGTGTGTGTGTCCGCTTTCAGTGTGGGACAGCAGCTGAATGTATTTCACATCTGTGCAGTGCTGCATCTGCTCCTCAGGCCCCGGAGAGACCCCAGCCCAGGGGCTTGGAACATCTCTCCTCAGGAGCCCCAGCCACGGCCCCCTGACTGACCTGAGGGTCATGCCATAGAGTTGCCTCCCTGGAATTTCATAACTGTGGAACGCTGGGAATGGGCTTCTTTCCTGTGGGAAGCAGGTGGCTTCGGGCCCACTGGACCCAGAAGAGCCCCGAGGTGGCCATCTCTGCACGGGGCAGCCTTCCTTCCACACAGCCAGGGCTAGCAACAGTGTTCAATGAACAGCGAAAGCCTGGGGCGCAGTTCAGCAGAGGGTGACTGGCGCGCTGGACTGCAGAAGACACAGAGCCCGGTTTATAATCTGTCAATCGGGGCTGAGCAAAAGGCAGGCCCACTGGTGCAGTCAGGGCAACTGGATACACAGGTGCAAACTGCTGCTGGCAGGGGTTTACCCTGTCCACACTGCGGGGTCTGCACTGGCGCAGCTATCCCAGTGGCTGAAATGGGGGCAGATCCCCGGTGTGGGCGAGGCCTGAGCCCAGCGTGTAATGTGTGTCACCTGAATCTAACGGAACTGCCGCATCCAGCAAACAGGTGGTTCCCACAAACCCCTTCCAGCTCCCCAGTCCGGGCCGGCTCCAGGCACCAGCATAGCAAGCAGGTGCCTGGGGTGGCCAGTGAAGAGGGGGGTGGCACGTTCGGCCATTTGGTGGTGAGGCCGTCACTCCCTCTCGGAGCAAAGGACCTGCTGCCAAATTGCCGCCGTAGAATGAAGCCGCGGTAGAGCTGCCGCCGATCGCGATCACGGCTTTTCTTTTCTTTTTTTTTCTGCTTGGGGCGGCAAAAATGCTAGAGCCGGCCCTGTCCCCAGTGCTGCTTTTCCTTTCATTGGATTTGGGGGGAGGCACCCAGGAATGGGCATGGCGTAGACGCATGTGGGTGAGAGCCCCTCTTGAACACTGCCTGATCCTACGGAAATAGAGGCTTTGCATTTCTCTTGCCGTTTTAAAGCCAAGAAATGCCCCAGACCTGGAAGGCCAGAGAGCGAAGCTCTAATCAGGGAGACTCCACTGATGCCATAAAACCTCCAGCCCTTTTAGGGCCCCCATAAGCAGCCAGGAGCCAGCACCATGATGGACACACAGTGTGTGTTTCTAGGGCAAGGCAGTGGAACAAACTCATTTGGCATTGGTATTACTTTACAATGGAGCCATCTCCGGTTACGTGACAACAGGTGGAGAGTGATGGTAACTGGTGTGGATTTCAATTTTAAAGGGACAACAGGCTTCTTTGAGAAGAGCTTTGGGGCCTGCTCCTGCTCTGTTGTGGCCGTGTAAACGCAGAATCATTTCACTGAACTAGGGCTTCACGCTGCTGGGATCCGGCCCGCAGCGCTGTATGGAGGTGCCCTTGGGCGTGCTTTAGCCTGAGCCAGAGTCCTGCTGCTCTCACCCTTCCGACCTGCCAGTTCCGTTCAAGTCACTGAACATCTACACAGGTCCCCTGCCTCTGGGTGACCCGCAAGGGCAGGTAAAGAGTCCCCTGGATTGATGGAGCTGGAATTGCTCCATCATTAGCAACAGTGCGGAGAGCATGGACCCCAGGCAGAGACGGATCCCTGTGCCGGCGGCGCTGGGCGGGAGTCACTGCCCCAATCCAGCATTTGGCTCGAGGGGGAGATTCGCACCGCAGGGGGCAAATCTGATTTCCTCCCCCCCCCTCCCCACTAATCGGATGTTTGATTTTTATCCCGTCTTCCTTCGCTTCCTATTTCTCTGCACTGAATCTCCCTTTATAGTTTCTCTCTCACATTTTCCTGGTGAGACAGATGTCTCATCCCGTCCTCTAAAGGCACTGGGAGTCCTCCCCGTACCCTGTGCTAATCCGTCAGTAACTCATCAGTGTTCAGACAAATGCCCACCATGAGAAGGCGTCCTGTCCCTTTAAACGCCGAAGGAAGGCAGACAGACGGCCAAATTCAGATTAACTTGTGATCACTAGAACAAAAGCCCAGATCCTCCATGGTATTTAGGTGCCTAACTCCCATTGGTTCCATGGCCATTAGGAGTGCAAATACCTTTGGAGGCTCTGGCCCAAAGGTCCATTAGAGAGAAGCTGTGAAAGTGGCCAGGGAACAGGTGGGTGAGATCAAAGGGAGAAGCTCTTATAACTGAGTTTACGTCTACACAGCAAAAAAGCCCCACAGAAGCGAGTCTCCAAGCCTGGCTCACCTGATTCACACTGGTGGGGCTAAAAATAGTAGTGTAGCCGGCTAGACGCTGACACCTGGTGAGCGGGAAGGGTCTCAGGGCCCAGGCTCCAGGCGAAGCCCAACGGTCTACACTGCCGTTCGATCCCGGCTCTGAGCCTTGCTGCGGCAGGCCTGTGCTTGCTGGGTGGCCGTACCCTGCATAGCCCCAGGCAGAGGATGACGCAGGACACCGGAAATGAGATGCGCCGAAGCTGCCTGCCAGTGGGGTCTGATCAAAGATAAGAGACGTGCCAGAGAAGTGTAAGATGATGTTCCGCTAAGTTGTGGTGGTTCGTAAGAAGAGTGGGAAAATCCGGATGTGTATTGACTACCGCACCCTAAACAGGCGCACTACAGTTGACCAATACACCATGCCTCGAGTACAAGATGCCTTGGACTGTTTGCTGGGTAGCCAGTGGTTCTCTGTGTTGGATCTTCGGAGTGGATACTACCAGATCCCTCTGGGAGAAGAAGATAAGGAGAAGACAGCCTTCATCTGCCCGTTAGGGTTCTACCAGTTCGAACGCATGCCCCAAGGGATTTCTGGGGCACCTGCCACATTTCAACGTCTTATGGAGAAAGTCGTGGGAGACATGAACTTACTGCAAGTGTTAGTTTACTTGGATGACCTGATTGTGTTTGGAAGAACCTTGGAGGAACATGAAGAAAGACTTCTTAAAGTGCTTGATAGGTTGGAGGCGTATGGTTTGAAGCTTTCAATTGACAAATGCCAGTTCTGCCGAACCTCAGTGAAGTATGTGGGTCACATCGTGTCCCAGGAGGGTGTGAGTACTGATCCTGACAAAATAGAAGCACTCACTACCTGGCCACATCCAAGTAACTACAGAGAACTCAAGACCTTTCTTGGATTTAGTGGCTACTACCGTAGATTTGTGAAGAACTACGCTACGATTGTAAAACCCCTGAATGATCTTACCAGGGGATACCAGTCCAACAAGAACAAATCTAAGACCAAGAATAAGAGGAGGCCTCCAAAGCCTCCTGTGCAGAGACACTATGGCCCCTTCGAACCGTTTGGGCCAAGGTGGGACGAGAGATGTGAGAGGGCTTTTCAGGAAATCATTACTCGCCTAACTCATGCCCCCGTCCTAGTCTTTGCTGATCCGAGCAAACCGTTTATCCTACATACTGATGCCAGTTTGGAGGGTCTGGGAGCAGTACTGTACCAGGAAGTGGAAGGCAAACATAAACCCGTAGCCTTTGCCAGCCGAGGACTGTCTGACAGTGAAACTCGCTATCCCATCCACAAGCTGGAGTTCTTGGCCTTGAAATGGGCCATCACTGAGAAATTTCGAGACTACTTGTATGGTGCTCAGTTCCAGGTGTGGACAGACAACAACCCATTGACTTACGTGTTAACAAGTGCTAAGTTGGATGCTACCGGGCAGAGATGGGTGGCCGCCTTGGCTAGCTATGAGTTCAGCATTCAATACCGATCAGGGAGAAGCAATGTAGATGCAGATGCATTGTCCAGGCGTCCGCAGGCACCTGAAGTGGCTATGATACCCATGGATGGAGTGAGGGCTATTTGCAGTGTGAGTCGCCGAGAGCCAGAGGCCCACGAGAGTCTTCATGGATGTGTTGCTGAAGCTTTGGGCCTGCCACCTGACTGCGTGCCTTCTGCGTCTGTGAACTATATTGCATTGGACCAATCTCCCTTGCCCGTGCTCAATGCGGCTGACTGGCAAGAAGCCCAGCTGCAAGATATTGACATTCGTGATACACTACTTGCCAAAAGGGAGGGGCGAAGCCCAGCTGCGGTTGTCCCCCCTAACCCGGAGGGTAAACTACTATTGAGAGAATGGACCAAACTAAAACTGATCCAGGGAGTGTTACATCGAATGACCACCGACCCTTTACAAAAGCAACGAGCACAACTAGTGCTGCCAAAAGAGTACAGAGCCCTGGCCATGAGGGCCCTGCATGATGACTTCGGACATTTAGGGATGGAGAGGACCCTGGAACTTCTTCGTAGTAGATTCTATTGGCCCCGGATGGCTGAAGATGTTCGTAGGAAATGTGAGACTTGCGCTCGATGTGTTCAAAGGAAGACTCTGCCCACGAGGGCTGCATATCTCAAGAACATCACCAGCACCAAACCTTTGGAACTGGTATGCATCGATTTCTTGTCTTTAGAAGTAGACAAGAGGAATATTGGGAACATTCTAGTAGTGACTGACCATTATACGCGATATGCGCAGGCATATCCCACGCGTGATCAGAGGGCCACCACTGTCGCTCGAGTACTGTGGGAAAAATATTTTTCAGTTTATGGATTCCCAGCCCGGATACACTCGGATCAGGGGCGGGACTTTGAGAGTCACCTTCTGAAGGAGGTGCTGAGGATAGCGGGAATTAAGAAGTCTAGAACAACGCCTTATCACCCGCAAGGTGATCCTCAGCCAGAGAGGTTCAACCGAACCCTATTAGATATGTTGGGGACTTTGCGACCAGAGCAGAAAGCAACCTGGAGCCAACATGTTGCATATCTGGTGCACGCCTACAACGCCACAAAGAACGATGCTACGGGGGTCACCCCATATCTCTTAATGTTTGGGCGAGAACCAAGATTACCCATAGACCTGTGCTTTGGTGTATCAGAGGATGGAGATAGCTATGAAACTCATCAGCAATATGTATCCCGACTGAGAGAAAAGCTGCGGGATGCTTATCACTTAGCTACATCTGCGGCTCGGAAGAACGCAGACCGCAACAAACATCGATATGATGCTAGGGTACGTCTGCAAGAACTCCAGCCGGGGGACAGAGTCCTGCTGCGAAATTTGGGTATTGCTGGCAAACACAAGATAGCTGACAGATGGAAGGCAATACCTTACTTGGTGATGGAAAAGCTAGGGGACCTGCCGGTCTACAAGATCAAACCTGAAGAAGGTCCAGGGCAGACAAAGACAGTGCATAGAAACCTTTTGCTCCCGGTGGGGGAATTGGTAGGCACCCCGTATGAGATGGGCCACAACAGGGCAACTGGGCAGAATGAAGGTGCTGGACCAAAGCCGCCCACCAACGTGGACAGCCAGCCCCCTGCAGCTAACCTACCCCCATGCAGCACATCCGAGAGTGAGTCTGAGGAGGAAGACACAACCATGGTGTATCCTGGGATGGAGACAAGATTTCAGTCTCGATCAGCTGAATCAAAAGAGAGCTCCTCCTCTTCCGCCCTAAACCCCATGGCAGAAGTATTTAGGCCCATTCCTGACACCCCTGAGCCACTGGTGGGACCCACATGTGATGACACACCCAGGTTATTGGACAGTGGAGACATACAGGTGGAGGATGTCCTGGGCACCTTGGACCCTCCACTGTTAGAACTAGAAATGCAGGAGCCTATACCAATAGCTGAGGGGCCCTCAAAGGAAACCTCTCCATCCATCGTTCAAGAGGCTGTCCCCCCTACCACGGCAACAGAGATTCTCCATAGACGAGACAGGGTAATAAGGCCAGTAAAACGGTTGACTTATGATGCACCTGGGGTGACTAGTGAGGAACCAATATGTTTAGCACACAGGCTTGTGGAAGCTAAAGTGGGCTATCTGAGGCCCTTTGGAGGGAACCAGTGAGTTGGTATAATAGGGAGTGTGATTTGTCGGGACGACAAATTCTCGGCTGGGGGGAGGATGTAAGCAGAGTCAGGATGAGCTCTACCCTGACATCTGGTGGTGAATTATGGCGAGTGTGGAAAAGAACTCCAGGGGCGGATCTCGTTTGCATAGGCACACCCACACGCCTAGCATGGGCCCACAGCAACCAAAAGTGGTTACTTTGGCTGGTGTGGGATCCCCA
>NW_020683826.1:0-6158 GCF_002925995.2 Terrapene triunguis
GAGAGAAAGAAAATAAAGCATCTGACTTGCTGTACCCAAACAAAAAGAGAGAACTGTGTTTTTCTCCGACAATTTGGGGGCTCGTCCGGGATGGCAACGCCTGCAGAGGCACCGGCAGCTGCTACGGATCGTTTCCCTTCGAACCCCATGGCGCCACAATAGAGGTAGGAGACCTTTTGAAATCTCTATTGGAGTGTCGGAGGAGGACTGTCCGTGGGGCCGTCTGTCCCTGTTGGGCTCACGCCATCCGAACTTATTGACTGTGCAGCAAGGTCAGATGCTGAGCGGCTTAGGGGAATTGTTGCCGCCCCCTGTATGCATATGCGAGGTGCATAGGTATGCACCGGTGCTGAGGGGTTGTTACCGCCTCAGCAGGAGGGGTTGTTACCGCCTCGAGTGATGCATCGAGGTACTTGGGAATAGTACCTGGAGGTACTTGGGAATAGTACCTGGAATAAGGCCTTGGTGTGTGTGTGTGTGTGTGTGTGTGTGTGTGTACCCCAGTGTGAATTGAGTGTTACCGGAAGACACCCAGAGTACTCTGCGAAGTCTTTTGGCTCGTGACCAGAACTACTCTCATGCAAGCCCAGTAACTAGAGGATCTTTTAGGAGATCCAACCCATGGTGGGCTAACTTGGCCTGGCATCGTCCGGCGAGGAGGCTACCTGGGTCTAGGAGTGTGTGAACCCAACTTCCCTCCCCTTTTCCTCTCCGTGTGAGCCACTGACAGTCTGATCATCTCACTGGATGCAACAGAGTAAGCGGCGCCATCTCTCTGAGACTAGCCGACGCTCTTTGCTGAAGGGAGGTGTAGGAGGGTCGTGGCCATCCTCGTTAGCCTCTCCTGTGTGAGTACCCTGTAGGGAGAGATCCTTAGTTTATGTGCCGCTAGAGCGGACAGGGCATCCTCCCTGTGTGTGTGATTGGAAAATGGGTGGGGGACAGTCTAAGGATTCCCTCTCACCCCCTAAGGGTACCCCAGCTTATTTCATGTACGTACATTATGGTCCTAAAACCTGCAGGTATTTAGAGAATTGGAATCATTACACGCGTGAAAATTCATCTAAACAATGCCCACTAGAAGGTACCTTCAATCTAGATAAGATCATACATCTCAGAAGAGCTTTAATTACCAAAAAGCCTCTGACACACAATGGGAGCAATTTGTCTATTGAGGAAAGGAACGGGTTAATTTGAAATTCAGCTTGGTCCAGAGATAAAGAGAAAGTTAATCTGCGTTCAAGGTCAAGAATCAATGCAGACCAGGCTAAGTACAAAGAAAAACTGCTTTCGGCCCCAGCTGGCTGTGAAAAAATATAGACAT
Organism: Terrapene triunguis; assembly: GCF_002925995.2. NCBI lineage: Eukaryota > Metazoa > Chordata > Testudines > Emydidae > Terrapene > Terrapene triunguis. Next base: position 1,325 of record NW_020683826.1, read on the forward strand.
AGTCAAACCAAAGGCAATACAAGTTACAGTGCTGAGATTACATTTGCAAAGCTTAACTGTCCAGTGAGATCCAACAGTCTGCCTTTGCGACCCTGGAGCCGGCGTGGTTTGGGGACGCTGAAGAAGCCACAGGCAGCCGGCCTGGACTGGAATCACTGAAAAGACGCCCCAGGAGACCTCAGGGTGTAAAAGAACTGCCCTCCCAAGAGAGGAAGCAAGTTGGAGATTGCACAGCGCCTTCTCTGAACGTTATACACAGACGTGGCCAGTCTGGACGTACGTGTGTGAGTATGAAAGTGTGCCTACTCTCAGCCGCAGTAAGTCTGAGAACTGGAGAGGGATTTAGCATTCCTCTCTCCACCCCGGTTGACCGGGAAGGGTGTCAGGTGGATCTACCCCAGTCGTAGCAGGACTGGGCAATAGAGAAGTTGGAGAAAAGGGAAGAGTTGTGTACTTGATAACTAGAATTGAGCAATTAAGAGCATAGATCATGAACCAGGCAGCAACTCAAACCTACGTCCAGGGCAAGTTGCAAGCCTTGAGACAGGACTTCCAGGCAGAAAAGGAAGCACTGGCTAAGCAAGTACCGGTCCTTCAGGGACTTGTCAGAATTTAACCATTTGTGTTTGCATATGCTGTAACAGCAGTGTGTTTGCCACAAGAGAAAATTGAATAGTTAAACACCAATGGGCCATGCGTTTTGCCCAAGTGGCAAGCCTCACGAGGGAGGACTCGGGTAGCCTTGTGAGTAAGAATGTTTAAGAGAAGAGACCAGGAAGGGTGGGAGCTAGTTGAGAAGCCCACCCTCCTATCTAAATTGGTAGTGAAAAAGCCGGTGCCCATGGAAGGGACGGTTCAGCGAGAAAAGCAGGATCGGGCCCAAGCGGGCAGGCAATAGATAGAGAGATTGGAGAACAGGTTGGAAACTTTGAGGGCATAGTGGAAGGAAAGGAGTAAGTAATTATAAGCATGGGGATTTCAAATCCCCAGGATAATAATTGGAATGGTAAAATGTGTGTAAGACAGAGTCTTTGTACCAAGGTGCAAGGCTCTCCTTTCTTCTGCTGAATAAAGCAACTCTTCCTTATCCCTGTCTGGCTGTTATTGGCTCTCAGCTAGGTGGACCCGATATTTCGGTGACAGTTACTGGCGACTCCGGTTAATGAATTTCTGTCTTATACATTTGGGCGTTAGGTGTGTGGACGGAACTGAGCCTCTCATTCCTCAGAGTGGAAGTCATCGCGTGCGATGAAGCTCTGAGGTTGAATTGGGATCCTTCTGTCCCGTCCCCTGTAGTGGTCAGTATTAGTAGAAATTCCTGTAATAGGATCCTATTAGGCCATAATTCCCTCTGTTCTCTGTGTAATTCTCTGTTAGAGTGTCAGCAGGCAGATGGGTGGGTCTCTGGTAAAGCCCTCGAAGGATAGCCCTTTGAATTATATGTTAAGTAAATGGCCTTTACCCGGTGTTCAGGAAAGAATGTGGAAGAGACGCTTGTTGCAGCTTTGCACCCAGGATTGGCCAGCCCTGGGCACTGATTGGCCCGAATCCGGATCTTTTGACATTCCGACTTACTTAACTCCCTTGCGCCTGGTACTGGAAAACCAGGCACCGGGACAAATAGATTATTGGTTTTTGTGGGATCTGTGCTTTATAAGTTTGAGATGAATTGGTATTGTTTAAACTTGCAAAAACCGAGAATACTTTTGCCAGACACAGGAAACTAGTGTTGTTTAATATGGTATTTAGCATTTAATCCTTAAGGTGACTTAATGCTTTACAAGATTTAAAATGTTTTAACTAAAGACCAAAGGTTGTGGCTGCAGCAGGGTAGTCAAAGCCAGGAGAATAAAAGATTTGAATTTGTTTTTGGGTAACAAAATAGCAGATAAAAGATCTGGTAAAAAGAGAGAGAAGGACAGTGCCCCTGGCTCTGTGTGGTCGAGCTGTCACTTTACTAGGGGTGCATAGAGATTTTGTAAGCACAAAAGAAACAGTTACACCTTGTGTAGAAATTGATGTGGCTAGTTTTGTGGAAATTGAATTGTGGATAGGATGTGCATTTTCCCCAGAACATGTGCAGTGTATATTGTAGCAGAGGTAAAAGAAATGCAAACCTACCAATATAGGTTGTGTTGTCTCTTTCAGATCACTGGGTGTTTGAAAGCAGGAGTTAGAAGTAAAAGGCAATCAAAAGTCTGGGAAAGTTAATTGTGACCCTTTTTAAGTAAGAATCTTTAAGCTGTGGATAGCTTTGGATCTGGAAGCAAGCCAGAAAGCATCTGTATTAATGCAATTTTCTAACTAATAAGGTAGAAGCCACTGAAACCTGGGCTGCCTATGAAACAAATACAAGGAAATATGGGGTAATTCCTCTGTTTTGTCTAAAATCAACAAGAGTATGTGTATATAAAGGAAATATTTTAAGCAATGACTGACTACCCAGAAGGGGTAAACCTCTGTTCTTTTGTCTTTCAGATCATCAGAGAAAACGGATGCCAGCTGAACAGCATTCAATGTACCATGCATTTACTGGTACAATAGGAATTATTTTTGTGTTCTTTGTCCTGTCTTGTGGTGTTTGTCTTGTGGCCAGAATTGTTGGGTTTAATATTTTCATAAAAGACAGTCTAGTTCAAAATTAAATAGAAGGGTTAAATCAAAAAGCAGATACTTGTTTTATTCAACTTGGAATACAAAGTGTTTGGATAAATCATGAAAATGTGATATACTAAAGTCTAATACATTTGCTTAAGTAAGAAAAAGAAACTTCATTGGCCAGATTTTTTTTAATTGAAAAAATTGTTGTTAAAATTTGCATACCAACAGTCTTTGGAAGCAAGGACATGGAAGGTTAACCCACTCCCCATATTGCCCATGGGATCCTTCTGGCTACCTCAGATTTCTAGCCAGAGGGCTGGGGAGGGAGGAAAGCTATTGGACACCAGAGGTTGTACCGAGTGGACTCCTCAAAAGTGGGTGTGCTTGTCCTGGTTTGTTGCTCCAAAGCTCTGTAATAAAGTTATTTTACTAGAAGGGTGTACATGGCATACATTGAATAATAAGACTAATGTACTGTATAATGGCAATGTGTATGTGTTCATTGTTGGGAAAAGGTGTATGAGTGAAGAGTGGAAGTTTCCTTTGTAGGTTAAAAGAAGCCAAGAAGGGGAGAAGGAAAAAGAACAGAATGAGTTAACTGAGGGAAAAAATAGCTAGCAAGCTCAGTCCAAAGATAAGACGCTGGCCCCATCCAAGGATACTACCCACAGCTAAGACTTGGCTGACAGCCAAGAAAAGGGGGGCCTGAATGTGCCCAAGCAACTATGAGATCTGCAAAACACTGCCAGGCATTAATGAAATGTGTTAGGTTTCTTTTCTCACAGATAAAAGAAGTGCTACCCAAAGACCCTAGCAGCCCTGCCATTCATTGAAACAAGGAGACTGAGTCTACGTAAAGTCCATCAACGAAAGACTGCTTTGGCTCCATGCTGGAAAGGCCCTTTCCAAGTCTTGTTAACCACCAACACCGCTGTGAAGGGCCAAGGACTACCTGCCTGGACCCATGCTTCTCACTGTAAAAAGACCCCTCCACCTCGGGAGGACTCTCCGACAGATGATAAGCCTATTTCTCCTTCTAGCTCTGCTGTGTCTTCTGGACAGCAGGAAAAAGAAAGAAGAAAAAAAAGACAAGGTGAAGTGCTAGTAACCTCTCCCTTGTCCACTGACAGACCTACTGTGCCTTTGGATTTTCCTAGAAAAAGCAAAACCATTACAGGGTGATGTGCTAGTAACCTCTCCCCTGTATGATGCTAAACCACACTGTTTCAGGAAAAGAGAAGAAGGAACACTTGCTTCATTGAAACCACAAAGTCCAGGGATTCCTGACTACAAGAGACATTAAGAACTGACCCTGGTGAAGAAACAAAGAATTATACACTGGCAGGAAGAAACTTGTGGGACCCATGCTTGGGAACGTGGTATTGATTGGATTTTGGGGTTTATTCTACAGGCTGCGCCCTGTGTTTTGGATAAGTCCTTCAGCATGTATTGCCCTCCCTAATTGGATTTTAAATGATAAGTACCAAAGGCACCTTGTTGCCATTGCCCCTGCCATCTCCTCCATTACACTATTACCCCTGTAACACATCCAAATACAGACAATGCCATATATTTGATAAAACCAATGACTAAGGCCTTCACACTTTAGTGATTTATTTAAATATTGTTTGAAAAAATATATTTTTAAGGTTCAGGATATCCCATATAAGCGAACAATTGAATGGATCAGTGGAGATAAAAGTATATATCATCACTACCAGTGAACCCCAAGAATCTGTAATTACAATTGATGGGTTCTATAGCGAATGTTCCTGGAATTTGCACTGTGTTAAATGAGAGAGGCCCTTATTGTTATTTGGTCACCCAATTAGTGAACAATTAAACGAATACCCAGTGTTTGTTTTGCCACTGGAAATTTTACCTGCATAGAAATTATTCCAGTGACTAATAATGTGACCTGTACCTTATTGCAATTAATATCAATGACCCAGAAGTTGCTGACAGAGATGGTATTGAATATCACTGAGGCTGGGAAGGCATTGCAGTGGGATCTAGCATGTTCAGAAATTCAGGATTTCCTGAATGACCAGCTAATGGCCATTCGGAATGATCTAGAGCATCAGGCTTGGCCCACTGCCCTTACAGACACATCAGGAGTACCATCTGATCTGTAGCCATGGAGACATACTTGGAGACTTTCTGGGTGGAAGTGCAGACATTCTCAGTGCTCCTTCCAAGCATATGGACCGGTTGGGGGGGGGGGGGGGGCCCC
>NW_020683827.1:0-5525 GCF_002925995.2 Terrapene triunguis
GGGAAGAAAGGCCTGCATGAAAGTCAAAGGTATTACCCTGAACATAGCAAACTGTGAAAAGACCAACTTTGACAGTTTGAAAGATCTAGTCCTGGACTATCGCACGAGCCTGCAAGAAAACACCTCAAAAAAGATAGAGGTGCAGCAGCCCTCTATCGTAAAGAACAAAAAATCAGTGGCAAATAAAGACAAAAACCCTTAAGAAAACACAGAAAGTCGTTTACAACAAGAGAGTCCTAGGAGAAGGGTTTAAAACCTTGCCCTATGGCTTTTAAAATAGATATGAGGTGGAAACACCTCTTTTCTGCAATTCTCGTGGGGCCTAGCAACTGTGGGAAAAGTTACTTTATAAAAAATGTGTTGGATAATGCCAAACAAACATTGTCTGTTATGTCTGAGAATATTGGATAACATGGCTATCAAAATCATTGCAAGATACGCATGTCTGGGCTTGTTGAAACATGTTTTGAACAAGGCTAGGCATGCCCAAGAATTTAAATTTAGTTTTTACAAAATTAATCACCATCTGGTCGTTTTGCACTAAAAAGTCATTAGAATAAAATTTTAAAATCCTGTCAAAAGATAAACCCTTGCTACGATGATGTAAGAAAAACACGCAGTGATAGCCGCAGGCGACAGAGCAGGGGTCTTGTAATTGTCTATTGTGAAACACAATGTCTGTGGCATTTTTGTTTAAAAATGTCATAATGCTTTTAGGAAACAACACGCTGTTTTGGGGGTGGCCGTATGAGTCAAAAAACTCTCCACGGTTACGCTCCGCCAGATACAAGGTGAGCCAGTGTTCACCAGGTTGGTTGTGTGGATGCGTGTTGACCATCAAACCTACGGGTTTCTGAGACAGCTTGCCGCCAGGGAGCCAATCGCAAAGGAACACATCTAAGAAATTCTTTTTCGTGTAAGGGACCGTTGATAAGACACGTGAGAGCTGCACGGTGTCCATGTTCACATATAGTCAAACAGAACGTTTCTCCTCTGATTTATCTCTATGACGTTGTCAAAAACCCCATACACGATCATATTGACGGTGACGGTTAAAGCCTTCCCAAAACGTATTTCTGCTCTCAGGTTCCCCGTTTTAATCAGGGAATAGTGATCGGCGCATTCCTGGTCGGGAGACGGGTCAAAGGCAAACAAGGTGTAACCCTGTGCAAACTCCTCACGGTCGATTAACAGAGAACGACCTTTCATGTGTTTACCAGCTGTCTGTACCAGATTCATGTATTCTCTCATGCAGCGTCCTGCCTCGAAGTCTGGTTGCAGAGGCTTGGTTGGTATCTGTTCACCATCTACATACAAGGCCACAAAATTAATATCACAATGTTTAAAATGAAAGGGATTTGTAGTGTAACTTCCGCTAAAGGCATCATTATCCACAAACCCTAGGACAAGCATTTTGGGTTACTGTCCCCAAAACAGGTTCTCATGGTCCATATCATGGGATATTTAGCATTAGGGGTAAGCAGGGCCTCTGTATGCCCCAGATGAACGCTCGGGGCCACCCGTACTTTTTTCACAAAAAGGGATGCTGATACAATACGCAATTTAAAGCCTTCGCCTGCACTGCCCATTAAACAGAAGGCGTCTTTACTGCACGTCAGTTTAATTTTCACATCCACTCCGTTCAAGAAAAGTTTTTCTTGAAAAAACAGGTCGCTGCGTAGATGATCCAGCAGCTCTACCGTCCTGCTCTGGGCCGTCAGCTTTGCAAGCCTCACAAACCCTAGATTCCCGCCATCCAACTCTGTTTCTTCATGTTGTCCGGTAGCATCTTTGTAAAACAGGCAAGCAGAAAATTGCGTGTCAAGGGTGTCGTCGCTGTAATTGAGCACCGATTCTATAAAGGCCCTGCAAGGGTAACAGTTGTTGCTTTGGCTTACAAGGCGGTCTCCCAGCGTGACATCCAACTGACTGAAAACAGAGGCCACGGGGTAATTCACCAGGCCCACTTCGGCGTCCATGGCGAGTTCAGTTCTGTCTCCTTTTACAATCTTGCAACATAGATACAGCAGTGTGTTGTTTAAATCCATATAATCGATGCCATTCCCTGCTATAAAAACATGAATGGGGGCAGACTCCGTAACAGCCGATAGAGGCGGCACCTCGATGTAGATGCTTTTCTCAATGCTGGTCTGTGTAGGGGCTATTTGAAACAAGTCTAGTTCGGATTTGGTGCACTCTTCAGACCCGCAGTGAACAAAAGCCATGTTGATTAAAATATCTCTCTTTTACCAGGTGGAGAGCGTCTTCTCTTTCGCCCAGGCTTCCTCTTGGACTTTCGCTTATGGCTGACCCTGCGCATCAAAGCCCTTCTTTTAAAGGGTATTGGGGGACCAGTGCATTGCAGGTATGATACTTTTCTCTTTCTCTTCCTCCTTTTAATGTACATCAGCCCCGATCCTTCCTGTGAAGCTGTATTCGAGCCAGTTTGTGTAAAGTGTAAGCATCCTGGTCTGAAAGCCAAGCTGTTACCTGTCTTCTAGTTAAAGTTTTACTATGCTTTTTGGCCACTTGAAAAAGAGGATTCACCGCGCCAAGCTCCTAACTTCCCTGGGGGTGTAATATATTTTCTTTAACAGAGCCATAGGTGGAGACATGACTGTTCCCGGTACTATCTTTTACTAACACAAGTATGGAGGGGGACACATTCATATGGACACATTTAAATAAGTTTTATTAATTGCCTGGTTTAACACAACCTTTTACAGCCGCCTGTAAAAATGGATGCCATGACCGCTACAATAAGGGAGTCTGATCTGGTTCATTCTTCTATTTTGTCCTTTTCTGGATTTTCCTCTTGAGATCTGTGTCTCAGACAGGAGCAAAAACAGCTGACGCACGATATATTTACTCCCACAGGGCTACCGATGTGTAAGTTCTCAAAGGCCTCTAGAAAGGCGTCGTCGACCTATTGAGAGATTTTCAGACAAAAAACAGTGTAAGCACCCCACTGCTTGTTTTTAGATTTATGCAATGCCAGGTCGATTCCTAACCCCATTACACCCCCCATGATCAACCGTCGCTTCTTAATCATTCATTTACCTGAGCGACGTCTTTCCCGTTCACCTTGTCCGCTGGTGACTCCCCCAAGCCATGATCCTCTTCCAACTTTAGGGGGGTGGACAATGAGAGGCCGTCACACTCATTGGAGTGCCTCACGAAGGTTTGGGTTTCGGGGTCGGGTTCCAAGGTATGTATCAACGGTTGAGTCAAAGGGCCCTCCTTGGAACTGTCACTGCTGTAGCACTTTCTCCATACAAGTCCAAAGGTCCTCAGGGCTAAAACAAAGTCTGAAGTTCTCATGGGGGTGGTAGAGGAGTCCATGTTTCCTCTCAGCCTTTCCACAATTTCTAAAACATGTCTTCTTGATAAGAGATGGCCTCCTCTGCCCGGTACTGGGACTCATGGGTTGATGGTTCTGCACTCTGATTGGCAGAGGGCATTGGGAGGAGTCCTTAGAGGGGTTGCATGACCCAATTCCGGGCGGTTCACCCCATCCAAGGACCTGCCCTATTTTGGCCAAATCTCCTCTTGGGGCGGTCCTCTGCAGCCAAAACCCATCGCAATTGGTAAAGGGTGGTGGGAGGAGTTCTTAGAGGGGTCACACGAACCACGTCCGGATGGGTCACCCCACCCCAGAATTCCCCCCCAGTTGGTCAAATCTCTCGGGGTGGTCGCCAGTGGCTGAAACCCCTCCTGATTGGTAGAGGGTGGTGGCAAGAGTTCTTAGAGGGGTCACACAAACCATTTCCAGACAGGTCACCCCGCCCTGGAACTCCCCCTAATTGGTCAAATCTCCTCTCGGGGTGGTCCCCAGTGGCTGAAACCTCTCCTGATTGGTAGAGGGCAATGGGAGGAGTTCTTAGAGGGGCCACATGACACACCTTGCTTCTGGTTATGTGTCCGCCCTGACCCCGGGAGGAATACCCCATGGGTGTGGGACTTCTGGTGACCGGTGGGCAAGGGGTGGGGTTAACATTTGATTGATGGTAGGGCCCTTATACTACTGGAGCGCCTTCTTCTGTTTGTCTCCGTTCCGCTTCATTCCCCAATCACTTGGCCAGAACAGATGTCACTTATGATCTCAGTTGCCACCAGCTGGACAGTGGGACTTGGGTCTTTCTGTAGGACTTGGAGAGCTGAAATTACAGAGGACAACACGTTAGTGAACAGACTGTCAAATCACAGCTAAGTGTGATCACAGAACCTTGAGCTACCTAAGCAGAATGATCACATGGAAAAAATGTGAAACTGGGCTCAGTCCTTCTATTGGGATGGAAAATACATGAGAGATCAATATGCCTCACTTTTCATATAGTCACCTGTGCCTGAAATAGCTGGAGACTTACTACCTCTGAATGCCACGCTACAGCAGCTCTCCAATACAAAGTTTTAGGTTCCTCCACTGGGTCCCTTCCATGCTCCCAACTGGGGGGAGACCCTGACTCTACCAGAAAGTCATCCTCTCTGCTGTAAATGGAAGAAGGTCCATTGTTTCAATAGCTTCCACTTTTAAAAGTTTATTTTCCATCTCTATTCAGGAGACACTGCCTGAGCTCAAATAAACCTGGAATTTAACAGAGGCCAGGTCCAAGCAGGTTTATGCATGATACAGGGCACCTACTGGAAGAAAAATTGCTGATGGGAAATTTGAGGTAGCAGAAAGTGGCTACAACTTCTTCTCACCTGGGGAGTCCACAGAGAGCCAATAAAGCCCAAAGAGTGGATAGCACTGGCTGTGGAGGGGGCATTGCCAGGACAACCAGGAGATGTACTGACTCATATCACACCTTCTGCAGCTTCCTCCTTCAGGGGAAATTAAAGCGGACTTTCTACTGGGCAAGAGTGAATTTGTCCTTTGCTGTGTGGCTGATGCACTTTGCACCAGTGGTATCGGTTACTGCTGCTTGTCAGCTAAATTCCTTTAGAACTCACTAATGAACAGGACTTCAGCTGTATTTATTACTTACACATCAGCAGATGTTCCAGGTCCAGCCATTTCATACGCTGCCTGTCTGTGTGTTCCAGGATGATGCCTAAATACACAATGTAAAATAAATAACAATAATAATAATAAAACCTTCCCTTGTTGAGTGCAAAGTGATATTAGCAGCCCCTAGACACGTCTTTGGCATCTCCTACTGTGGGCCTAAGGGTGAGCTGTGGGCAAGAGGATGCTAGAGCAGTTTAGAGTCCACACTGAAGAGAATGAGAGAGACGTTTTTTAAAAAGAATGTTTCCATAAAACCCATTTGTTCCTCTTGCCACTGCTGTCAGTTATTGGAGACATACTAAGATAGTGTCTTGGTCTAGAGGTCTGAGCAAAGGACTGGGGCCAGGAATAAGTGAGGTCTAAGCAGGGATCTCACAAGGTGACTGATAGGTGAGACGTAGGCCACAATGCCTGCCTGTCTCACATGGGTGTGCTAGGGTGAAGAGGACACAGGGCCAAAGAGGAGGAACCTAATGCTTCCTTGACAAGGTGGTGTGGCCAGGAACCTGAAACA
>NW_020683828.1:0-1081 GCF_002925995.2 Terrapene triunguis
CCCCTCCCAGACCCCAACCCCTCATCCCCAGCCCCACCCCAGAGCCCGCACCCTCAGCCAGAGTCCTCATCCCCCCCACAACCCCACACTGTGCAATATAGGGAAACTGTTAAACCCTTACTGTTTCCAGTCCATTTTTATATTATTTAAAAAAATATATATCGGCTTACGAGGCAGGTGTTGGGGGTGGAGGGGCGGAACTTGGACCCGTTCTGGGCACCAGCAAAAATTATACAAACCCGCTGCCCCTGCAAACAAGGGAACCCAGGCAGACCATCATATCTGGCCACGGCACTCTTACTCTTTGGGGGGCTGGGGCACATGATTTATGAGGAGAGGCTGAGGGAACTGGGATTATTTAATCTGCAGAAGAGAAGAACAAGGGGGGATCTGATAGCAGCCTTCAACTACCTGAAGGGGGGTTCCAAAGAGGATGGATCTAGACCAGGGGTCTCAAACTCAAATGACCACGAGGGCCTCATGAGGACTAGTACATTGGCCCGAGGGCCGCATCACTGACCCCCACCCCTTGCTGCCCCGGCCCCGCCCCCACTCCACCCCTTCCATGAGGCCCCGCCCCTGCCCCACCTCTTCCCTGCCCCCATTCCAACCCCTTCCCCGAAGTCCTCATCCCAACTCTGCCCCCTCTCTGCCCCCAGGCGGTGCAGGGTGTGATGGGGGCTCAGGGCAGGGAGTTGAGGTGCAGGAGGTGTGTAGGGTACGGCGCGGGCTCAGGGCAGGGAATTGGGGTGTGGGGTGCAGGAGGGGTGAGGGGTACAGCAGGGAGTTGGGGTGCGGGAGGGTGTGGGATGTGGCAGGGGCTCCAGACAGGGGGTTAGGGTGCAGGAGGGGTGTGGGGTGTGATGGGGGCTCAGGGCAGGGAGTTGAGGTGCAGGAGGTGTGCAGCAGGGGGCTCAGGGCAGGGAATTGGGGTGTGGGATGAAGGAGGGGCGTGGGATACGGCAGGGGGTTGGGGTTCAGGGTGCGTCAGGGGGCTCAGGGCAGGGAGTTGGGGTGCAGGAGAGGTGAGAGGTGCAGCAGGGGGTTGGGGTGCAGGGTGTGGCAGGGGGCTCAGGACAGG
>NW_020683829.1:0-1383 GCF_002925995.2 Terrapene triunguis
GATGCTGATAGAAGAGATTCCAATGTCCAGCACGGAGAGGTTGCAGAGGAAGAAGTACATGGGGGTGTGCAGACGGGCATCAGCGACGATGGCTGAGAAGATGAGCAGGTTGCCCAGCAGGGTGCAGAGGTAGAAGGCTAAGAAGGTGACGAAGAGGATGGTCTGGAGGCCGTCGGTGTTGGGGATCCCTAAGAGGATGAAATGAGACACCACAGTGTGGTTGACCAGCCCCATGTGGGACTCATTCCTGGGGTAGGGGAGAGAAATAATGCCTGTGAGTTACTGAAACGAAAAGACCTGTCATCCTATAGCTGCAATGCTCACCCTTCCTTCCACTGCCCCCACGACTCACTGTCATTAGGAGCGGTGTAAATTTCTATCATTGTAATGCCAGTTGGGGACAGGGCCTCCCAGTGCTGGTGCTGAATGTAGGGAGAGAAAATGTCTGTCTTGAAGATCCTACAGTCCAGAGACAAAAAAGGGGACATCAATTCTATTCTATTCTATTCTATTCCAGTTTCTTCTCTTCTCACCTGTCCTATTCCAATTGCTTCAATTCTATTCTATCTAGGCCCTTTCCCCACCCTTATCACCACAGTACCTTAGAGCCTCTCATTTGTGGCTAACATTTCTCATGTGTGGTTTGTTCTCTCTCTCAGGCTGTCTGCAGAGAGATGACCGTTTGTGCAGTGCAGAGCTTTGTTTTGGTAGGGTTTTGTTGTTATAATTGCATGGGTTGCTCCATGTTTGTATTAAGGAAGAGGACAAGGATGGAACATACAAACAACTGAATGTGGGGAAGAATTGCCCCAGCTTTGTGAATGTTGAGAATTATAGAGGGGTTAATTGGGGATAGAGAGAGAAGGAAAGAGAAAGAAGGAGATGAAGAATAGCCACAGGTTGGGGGGCTACCTCATCCTCTCCCTTGACGTGGTTTCCATCATTTCCAGCGTTCACAGTTTGTTTCAATGGCTCTCAGCACCCCCACTATACAAATGGTGCCAGCGCCCCTGGCCACAGTTCGTCATCTGCTCGGCCGTGATCAGCAGGCTGGGCTCTGTGGATAACCTGCCAGAGGGATTTTTAAGGTGAGATTTGAAGGACAATAACGAAGTATCTGTTTGCATTTGGCCGGGGAGTTTTCCCCGTGCAGGAGAGGCTGGGCTGAAGGGGAGATGCTGTTGGGTTGGGGCTGTAACACATGGAGAGAAGGAGATAAAGGATGGATACACAACAGACAGACAGACTGGCAGGCAGGCACACAGAGAAGGATGGACGGACGGCTGGATCGATTTCTCTCTAAAGAAAATATTGGGCTGACATCTTCCTCGGCGCAAGACAGAGACTGGCAGATTCAGAGACAGGCAGAGACTGAGGGACAGA
>NW_020683830.1:0-4570 GCF_002925995.2 Terrapene triunguis
TTGCAACAATGATCTATATGGTCCCAGATTATATCAATAACGTCACACCCCCAACGCAAAATTGATGCAGGAAGGGATGACACAAACATCACTGACTGCATCCCAAGAGCTCCCCATCCTTGGGTCTGTCTCACTACCGCTAGTATTGGGTTAGAAGTTATACCAGTGTATAACAGAAATGGTTTATCAAAGTCATGTTCAATAACATGATTGAACCTCTTTACAAACTCAAGGTAAAACTTAGTTAGAACAATAGTGGATTGGATCTGCTCTTGCAGCACGGTTCCTGAATGTCTCATGTGATTTTGCCAAGAGCTAAAGAAAACAGCTACTTTATTCATACAAGCTCTGGCAAATATTTGGAACCCAATTAACATCAAGTTAATGTAGATATTAAGGTTGTTTACAGTACAGGAATCTTGGCCTTTAGCCATGAAAGCAATATGGTAGTGTGCCTCGGTTTCCCTTTTTATACAGCACATTAGGTCTGGAATGTCTTTTCCCCTGTGAAAAGTTCCAATACTGTTTACAGGCATTAACTGTGAAACACCAGTATAACAAGGCCTTTTAACATAAAGTGTGTTCTCAGGTATTCCTTTTAACCTGTTCAATGGATTTTCCAAAAGATTAGGCACATTGTACATTTTTACAGTTTGTGGTAATAGCAACACATTTGTTACAAAAATTACCATTAGCAGTAATAACAAATTCATTGCAAGTGTCCATTTACAATCATGGTTGTCATGCCACAGCCTTGGCTCAATACCATTGGAATTTGGGCATTTTAAGGTTAACCTGTGGCTTCCCTTTGCAAAATTCAGTTTTCTCTTTCCTCCTTGTCCTGCAGGATCAAACCCTGATTTCTCTTGCTTAACAGAATTTACTGGCTGATGGGGTGGGCTCTCTGTGCTAACAGCTATTAGCAAGTCCTTCCTCTCCCAGCCAGGCAAGTAATTTGCATTACCCCAGACAGGAGCCAGTCCACCAGTTTTCATATCCTTAACTGCTATCATTTCCAAGGCTGGACTCTGTCTTAAAGAGATACCACACAAATCCAAAGAGTCTGAGGGTGAGAGTTTGCTTGCTCTCCCCTGCATCCTCAAGCATTCGGCCATAAAACTGTTCTGCTTTGAAACACCAGTAACCAAATCTGTCCTCAGACCCTGAAGCACAGACTGCTCACTTAACGAATTAGCATGGAGACAGTCCTGTCCCAACACCATTGTCTTCCCGACAAGCTGGCCACACACAGCCACTTGGTTATAGGGCTGCTCCACTTTCTTAACAGCTCTTACTTCATCTGAGACCTTCTCAAAGCTACGCACACTGGATCTTTCAAAAGGAAAGTCAGTGGATCCATTCACAACAGAAAATTTCTGGCTGTTAGGAACTGAAACTTCCTTGATTAAATCACTCTCACACCCTTCAGTTGCAGTGAACTGCTTGCACAGATTACCATGAGGAGTCCTTTCCCCAGGAGCTTTTCTAAGCAGCAAATCACCCCTCACAGAAATTCTGTCCTTACCCTTTTCACCTAGGGCTTGCTTTAAAGGAACACTTTTCTGAGCAACAACAGACTCTGTCTGGGTCTTACTTACATTTAGGATCACCTTTGGCCCATCAGGCAGATTTCTACACAATCCCCTTTCAGGCAAACCCATAGACTCATTAGATGAAAGGTCAGAAGCATTCTCCTTTCCTTTGCCACACACAAGCTTAGGAATTTTGTCCTTTTTGCTACAAGTTGTTAAACTGTCCGTAGGTACCACAACCAAATTACCTTTCTGCTCTCCTTGTGCCCTGGCTAGGGTATCACCCTGATTAGACAGAGTTGTTACCCCCTTCTCCAACCCCACATGAGCAACAGGCAAGATACAAGCACCAGAATTGTCTGGTCTCTGGGATTTTGCTAAGACACTAACTGGATGCAACCTAGTTACAGTGCCATTCTCCCCAGCAGACACAAACTTAGGACCATTCCCTTCCTGGGCTTTAGTTGAATCCAGAACCAAATCTGAGACAACTGAATTACTCTCAACCATCACAGGCTGAAAGGCACCTTCTGTCTGCTCCACAGACAAAAAAGAGTTGGAGACACATTTTCCTTTACTAGACACCCAGTTTGGGATTTCATTTCCCTTGTCCCAGCACACCGGGCTGTTCACAGACAACTGCTTGGAGACTGGGGTAGCTTCCTCCATAGGCAAGTCAATACCCCTGACAGACACAGGCACATTTCCTTCACTGTCACTATTCTTCACACAGAAAACCGGTAAGGTATGGGGACACTCATCTTCCACTCTCCTTGCCTTCCCAAACTGCTGACTAGATAAAGCCATCAGCTCACAAGACTGCCTAGGCTCATCCAAAATCTCCTTGTTCCCCTCTCCCTTCGCTTGATCTAATTCCAGATTTACTTCTGAGTCATTAGATAGACATTCAGAAACTTCATTCATAGCCAAACAGCTACTTTCCAAAGACAAACTTTTGGAGAAACCCTCCATAGGCACAACCTTAGGATCAATCCTCTCCTGTGCCTGGTTTGTGTTAACTTGACTGACCATAGCTTTAATATCATTTCCAATCATAATATCCTTAGGGAGTGTGTCTTTTACTCCCACAACCATGGTGCCCTCAAATCCCTTCCATTTCAGGTGGATTTTAGCCAAAGGCACCGTGACAAAATACTCAGAAAAGGCTACAACAGTCACATCCTCACCTGGCAAATAATCTTCCTTCCTGACCAGACTTGCTTTAACCAAAGTGATATCTGCTGCGGTGTCCCTCCATGCCATACACCTTACTCCATTCACTTCTGCACTGCTAATAAACTCTGCATTATTTCCCCCATATTTAGCTTTCATGTGAGTTTTAAGGTCAAATTCTTCAGAGACCACAGAAACAGCATTTGCACACAGGGCACCAATGCTGGGCTCTGTGTAGCTTGCCTGTGAGTTTACAACAACAGGGTTAGCATTGGCCGTGGCATCTGGGGTTGCTGGTTTTGGGCTGCCCTTCAGTGTCGGGCAGTCTGGTCTCATGTGGCCCATCATACCACAGTGATAGCATGTAACCTGTTCCGTCCTGGGATGTGAGTTCCTACCCTCCGGGCCCCCTTGAACTCCTTTAGAAGAGTCAGGTTTACTTTTAAATCCTTCCCTCCTCTTGAACTGGGGAGAATGGTGATTAGTTTTCCCCGGGGTTTTACACCCTTCTCGAGCCCTGTTTTGGATATGGGCATCCGCAATCTCTGCTGCCCGTAGGACTGACTCAGGGTCCCTATCACACACAGCTGCTCTCACATTGTCAGGCACAATGTCTAAGAACTGTTCCAAAGTTATTAAATCCAGCAGTTTTTCAAAACTCCCATGCGCCTTGGCTCCCATAACCCACTTTTTAACAAAACCCATCAGCTTATGAGCACATTCTACAAAAGTACAATCATTAGACATCCTAAACTTTCTAAACTTAACTCTGTAAGATTCAGGAGTAACCTTGAACCGCCTTAACACAGAATCCTTAAACCGCTCATAATCCAAGGCTTCTTGTTCCCCCAATTCATTAAATACCTCCCTGGCTTTTCCAGTCAGTCTGGTCAGCAGGACAGGCATTCGCTGACCCTCGGGGATCTGGTACAGATTGCAGAGGCGTTCAAAGGTAGACAAAAACTCCTCTATATCCTCAGTATCATTGTAAATGGGACACATCCTTTCCCAGTTTTTCTCATGGCGGGGTGGAAGTGGAGTACCAGGTGGGGATGACTTTCTCCGCTCTTCCATTACTTGGAGCTGAAGTCTGGCCGTCTCCTGTTCCATCCTGCGAGTCTCCTGTTCAGCAGCGAGCAGCTCTAGACGCCCCTTACGAGCTCTCTCTTCTAATTCTGCTATTTTTTGCTTCTCCAGCAATCGAAGATCTGCTAGCTTCTGTTCATGCTCAAATTGCAGTTTACTTGTCACCTTTTGCATCCTCATTTTTTCTGCATCTTCTGTAGCCTCAGGTAAGGGCTGTGCTCTTGCCCCCTGATCACTGGCTATTAACAGATTTCTCAGTTCTTCCTTTGTAGCTTTCTTTCTAAAGCTTATCCTCTTTTCTGAACACAAATTTTCCAGGGCTTTTTTCCCAAGTCCCTCATATGCTCTTTGCTCAGCCATTGCAGCAGCTCTTTAACCAACAAAACTCTCAATCCCAAAATTCAAATTTGGATAGCGTGGGGTTCTGACCCAAAGCTTAATTGACCTGGTTCTGTGGATCCAAGCACGACTACGCCACTGTGACGATGCGGTTCTGGCGGAACCCAACTGAGAGTGCCAACTCAGGACAAATTGCTCAAACAGGGCAGTTACAGCCCAAGGCTGGGGTTTTTTCCACCTCTAAGGCAAACCAAACCAGCCAGACTAAGAGGACTTCGGTCTCACCCCACTGGCTAACCGCAAGTCTCACAAGCAATCTCCTTAGACACTCCAGTTTCCCAGTATCACCACCAGTGCCACTCGTTATGGGGACAAATGGTTATGAAAACCAAAACCCCAGTAAAAGAAAAAGGTTCTCCTGATCCCAAAGGACCAAGCCC
>NW_020683831.1:0-1148 GCF_002925995.2 Terrapene triunguis
TCACTACGCACGGCTCATGAGACGCCTAACGGTCTCAGACACTATCCTTTGGTCCCGGGCCATGTACACGGAACACATCACTGGCCACCGCCAATACCAAGAGTGAGCCGATTAGACCTCGCCCACCTGCAAGGGAGAAGGGACTCGCTAACACCCCTCCCCCCCCGCTGGGCCTTATCCCCTGAGCCCCGAACCCACCCAACCTCACCGGCCACCGCCAATACTGAGAGCGAGCCGGGGAGACCTCACCCACCTACAAGGGGGAAGGGACCTTACCCCCTGAGCCCCAACCCCACCCAACCGCACCGGCCACTTCCAATGCTGAGAATGAGCCAGGGAGACTTTGCCCACCCTCAAGGGGGAAGGGACCCGTATTTCACCCCCACCCCCCCCCGCTGGATCTTACCTCCCCCCGAGCCCTGAACCCGCCCAACCCCATCGGCCACCGCCGATAACGAGAGTGAGCCGAGGGGACCTTGCCCACCCGCAAGGGGGAAGAGGCCTATATGCCCCCCCCCGCTGGGCCTTTTCCCCTGAATCCTGAACCTACCCAACCTAACTGAATCCCACCACGTGAGGGTCGCCCCATCACCATTACCCAACCCACCTACTTGTACCTATGGCTATTTGTACCCCGTGTGGATGATTGACCCTCACCGCTTATCAACTGTGTCTTGATCTCGCCCACCGCTTACCCCCCCATTGGAGACATTACAGTCTATATGTATTGTGTGCTGCCAACCCTGACATAACATCCCCCCCATACTCTGTATGTTCCCCACAATGATAGACAACTGACTTCAAATCTTTTGTACCGTTTATTTTTAAATATTCTCGATTTTATCAGTTTAATCATCTATTATCTGATAAACTGCTACACTGATGATACACTGATGCAATATCTGCTACTCTAAACAAGAGCTACTGGAATGCATCCTACTGCTCCTAAAACACAGCCCAAACCGCTGGACACTACTCCAGCGTGTCACTGGGTCCCCTCCACCGCCTTGCACAAGCTCCCAGCCACTACCACCGATTCTGCCGAGAGTGGTCCTCAGAGTGCTTCCCCGAAAAAGACCCCTGGGGTTTCCAAGCCACGGTGAACCAGCAGCTGCAGAGGAAAGAGCGAGCGCGGAAAAGACCCCCCA
>NW_020683832.1:0-1034 GCF_002925995.2 Terrapene triunguis
CTTGACCCTTTGCACTAAATGCCTTGGGAATATCTGGAGACACAGCTGCATATACTTGTGAGCCAAGTGAGCCAATTAGCAAATAGCTGACCAATACATTTCTGCTTTAACATGTAAGCAGTTAGCACAAAAGTAGATGAGAGTTCACAAGATGGAGTCTGGGGGTTTCAGATAGGCCCAGAGCAAAAGAGTTTCATCGACACTTTGGCCTTCCACTCTCCCGAGTTACCTGGTAGCTATGCCTAGTGGACCCCAGCAACTGGGTACATAAAACTACAAGTCCCAGAATCCCTTGCTTCCCCCATCCCCCCCCCTGAATAGGCAGCCAATGGGCCGGAGCCGTTTGCTGATTGGCAGGTGCGCGGGCCAGTGGGGGCGAGCCCGTGCCCAGCGCAGGCGATGGCGGCGCCGGGCTGGGAGCGGGCGCTGCGGCTCGTGCTGTGCGTGCTGGGGCTGGCGCTCTCCGTGTACGCGCTGCACGTGGAGAGCTCGCGGGAGCGGGACCCCGGGGACCGGGCCATGTGCGACCTGAGCCCCTCCGTCAGCTGCTCCAAGGTCTTCACCTCCAGGTGAGCGGGGGGACCGGCCCCATTGCAACCCCCGCCGCATGGCATGACTCCCCCTCCCCCCATTGCAAACCCCTCCCCATGGCATGACTCCCCCTCCCCCCATTGCAACCCCCCGCCCCATGGCATGACTCCCCCTTCCCCCACTGCAACCCCCGGCCCCATGGCATGACTCCCCTCCCCCCACTGCAGCCCCCGGCCCCATTTATAATTCCCCTCTTGCCCCACTGCAACCCCAGCTCCTTTTGCAACACCATGGCCCCATTGCATGACTTCCCTCCCTCCACTGCAATCCCCAGCTCCATTGCATGACTTCCCTCCCTCCACTGCAACCCCGGCCCCATTGCATGACTCCCCCTCGCCCCACTGCAACCCCAGCTCCCTCTGCAACACCCTGGCCCCATTGCATGACTCCCCTCTTCCCATTGCAACACCTGGCCCCATTGCATGACTCCCCCTTGCCCCACT
>NW_020683833.1:0-1088 GCF_002925995.2 Terrapene triunguis
AAGTTTCTAGCCATCAGAGGAGTGAAGTTCTGGAACAGCCTCCCAAGGGGAGCAGTGGGGGCAAAAAAACCCCTAACTGGCTTCAAGACTGAGCTTGATAAGTTTATGGAGGGGATGGTACAATTGGACTGCTACAATGGCATGTAGCCAATCTGTGACTGCTACCAGCAAATATCTCCAGTGGGGAGGGCTCTGAGTTATTACAGAGAATTCTTTCCCAGGCGACCGGCTGGTGGGTCTTGCCTACATGCTTAGGGTTTAACTGATCATCATATCTGGGGTCAGGAAGGAATTTTCTCCCTGGTGAGATGGCAGAGACCATGGGGGTTTTTCGCCTCTGTCTGCAGTGTGGGGCATGGGTCACTTGCAGGTTTAAACTAGTGTAAATGGTGGATTCTCTGTAACTTGAAGTCTTTAAACCATGATTTGAGGCCTTCAGTAACTCAGCCAGAGGCTAGGAGTCTATTACAGCAGTGGGTGGGTGAGGTTCTGTGGTCTGCGATGTGCAGGAGGTCAAACTAGATGATCATGATGGTCCCTTCTGGCCTTAAAGTCTATGAGTCCTATTACACTTGAGCCTTGTCTTTTCTTCACAGCAAGGAACACTGCACTTCCTAGCTCCTACATCAATAACAATAGTAACGATTCTGCCAACCCTATTGGGTCCTCAGCAACACCTGTGCGAATTCCTTCTTCTTCTAGTTGTGCCTTGTGCAATCCCAGTGCTGTCCATGGATAAG
The DNA here is from genome assembly GCF_002925995.2 of Terrapene triunguis. NCBI lineage: Eukaryota > Metazoa > Chordata > Testudines > Emydidae > Terrapene > Terrapene triunguis. Next base: position 741 of record NW_020683833.1, read on the forward strand.
CACAAGTTACTCCATGTAGCTCAGTAGACAAATCTTGCTCATAATGTTATTTGGAACAGACTGTCACTTAGGGTACATCTATTCTCAGGCCTGGTCTACACTACGAGTTTAGGTCGACTTTAGCCGCGTTAAATCGAATTAAACCTGGACACGTTCACACGACGAAGCCCTTTCTTTTGACTTAAAGGGCCCTTTAAACCGGTTTCTTTACTCCACCTCCGACGAGGGGATTAGCGATAAAATCGGCCTTAGGGGGTCGGAATTGGGTTAGTGTGGACGGAATTCGACGTTATTGGCCTCCGGGAGCTATCCCACAGTGCTTCATTGTGACCGCTCTGGACAGCACTC
>NW_020683834.1:0-1153 GCF_002925995.2 Terrapene triunguis
CGGGAATATTTTAAACCGGGGACGCAGACTGTGGCGGGGGGCGGGTTCAGTGTTCGGATGCAAATGATGCCTCTAAACTCCCGGAATGACAGGCTCCGCACTGGTGGACTGGTTATTTCAATGGAGCCTGCCAGCACTCCTGGGGGGGACTGTGTGTATGTGTCGGCTATGTGACTTTCTGGCAGGGGGGGTAGGGTTACATATCCCCTGCTGTGTGGATCTGTGAGCCAGGATAAGGACCGCTGCATAAGATCTGTAACTGCCCTCCCCCGCCACAAAGTCACAGAGCAACCCCCCCCCCCAGAACATGAAAAACACCTCCCAGACTGACCAGGGTAACCAGTGACTGCACTGTGTATGTGTCCTGATGCTGGACCTGACACCGCCTCTGTACCCTGCTAAAGGTCACTGTCCTGTCCAATTACCAAGCCCCTTCCCCCCCTCCAGACAGACTCTCCCTCAAAAGAACCTGACTGAAACAGTAATGGAGAGAAACAAACATTTTATTGCGAACCAGACATGAAACGTGGGGTGTGAAACTTGGACGGGGGCTTGTGTGAGGTGGGTAGGAAAGGGCTTATGAAATTTTGGGGAATGTCAGCCTTCTAGTGCTAGAGCAGTCTGCAGGGGTTGACTGAAAGTTTTAACGGCCCTTGCCGTCCCTCCTTCTTTGGACTTTGGGTGAGGGGGGTGTGGGACTTGGTGGCGGGTGAGGGCGGTTACAGATAGACTGCAGCGGGGCTCTGTCCTCCTGCCTCCGGTCTTGCAGAACATCCACAAGGCGCCGGAGCGTGTCCGTTTGCTCCCTCATTAGTCCAAGCAGCTTTTCAGTAGCCTGTTGGTCCTCCTGACGCCACCTCTCCTCCCGTTCCATGACTGCTCGGTGCATTTGTGACAAGTTCTCCCTCCACTGTGTCTGCTGGGCTGCCTGGGCTCGGGAGCATCCCATTAGTTCTGAGAACATGTCTTCACGCGTCTTCTTCTTCCTCCGCCTAATCTGCGCTAGCCTCTGGGAGTGTGCTGACAGGCTGGGTTGGGAGACAGTCGCGGATGTGTCTGTGTGAATTGTAAAAAGGGAGTGAATTCCTGAGACAGATAAATGAAATTGTATACAAAGAACCTAGTCTTTCTCTGTGAACAAGACCATGCACTG
>NW_020683835.1:0-9529 GCF_002925995.2 Terrapene triunguis
CCCCCCCCGGGACCCCTGCCCCATCCACCCCCCTTCCCTGTCCCCTGACTGCCCTCCACCACCCCATCCAACCCCTCCTCTCATTCCTGATGGCCCCCCGGGACCCCTGCCCCATCCAACCACCCCTTCTCTCTATCCCCTGACAGCCCCTGGAACCCCTGCCCCTGACTGCCTCCCACCACCCCATCCAACCCCTGCTCCTTCCTGACTGCCACCCCCCAGGACCCTTGTCCCCATTCAATTCCCCTGTTCCCCGCCCTATGACTGCCCCGACCCCTATCCACCCCCACCCCGAACTCCCCTGCCCTCTATCCAACCCCCCCTCCCTGCTCCCTTACCGCGCTGCCTGGAGGTGGCTGGCGGCACTACAGCCATGCCACTTGGCTGGAGCCGGGCCACGCCGCCGCCGCGCAGCACCTGGAGCACCAGGTCAGGCCAAGCTCGCAGCCCGTCGCCCAGAGCATGCGCCGGCGGTGGGACGAGCTGAAGCTGCGGGGGAGGGGGAACAGCCAGGGACTAGCCTCGCCGGCCGGCAGCACAGGAGCCGGGCAGGAGGGTCTCATGGGCCACCGAAGTGGGTGCCCACCCCGCCCCACCCCTAAGAGCCAGAGGGACCTGCTGGGGGGCGAGATGGGGAGTCCCGGCGGTGCTTACCTGGGGCGGCTCCCGGGAAGCAGCCGGCCGGTCCCTCTGGCTCCTAGGGGTGGGGTAGCATAGCTAGGGGGGAGCAGGGGGTTACCTGCTGCGGCGCGGGCGGCCCTCCTCGCACCCCCCCGCCCCAGCTCACCTCCGCTCCGTCTCCACCTCCCTGGGCCTGAGTGCGAAGCCACCGCTTGCTTCTCAGCCCTCCCAGGCTTCCCGCACAAACAGCTGATTCACGGGAAGCGGGAGGGGGGAGGAGAAGTGGGGCAGAGCGTTCAGGGGAGGAGGAGGAGGTGGAGGTGGAACGGAGGTGAGCTGGGGCCAGGAGCAGGGCGGGGAGCTGCCGGAGCACCCACAGAGTCGGCGCCTAAGGCGCCACTTTAAATTTAAAAGCCCTTTTAGAACCAGTTGGACAACCGGTTCTAAAAGGGCTTCTAAATTTAACAACCGGTTCCCGAGAACCGGTGCGACCCGGCTCCAGCTCACCACTGCAAAATGGTGCCTCAAAGTCTCCCTGACTCGAATAGCTCCCTGTTGTGTCACTTTAATAGCCCTGGCATCTGACTGCTCAAAATCAGCAGCCAAGCAATCCGCCTCCGTGCTCCACCCCGGGGGAAAACTTTTCACCCTTAATCTCACAAATATTATGCACCACACAGCAGGCTGCTGTGACCATGGGAATGTTTTCCTCATTTAGGTCTAACCTGCCATAAAGACAGCGCCAGCGAACTTTTAATCTGGGAAACACACATTCAGCAGTCATTCTGCACCTAACAAAGCCTATTGTTGAAATGCGTGCTCCTTGCTGCTGTCCAGGGTTCCGGTGTAAGACTTCATGAGCAATGGAAGAAAGGGGTACGCCGGGTCTCCCAGGATCACAATGGGCATTTCAACATCTCCCATTGGAACCTTCTGGTCTGGAAACAACATCCCTGCTTGTAGCTTTCTGTACAGGCCAGTGTTCCTGAAGATGCGTGCATCATGCACCTTCCCTGACTACCCTGCGCTGATATCAGTGAAACAACCCCGGTGATCCACAAGCGCATCCAATACCATAGAGAAGTACCCCTTTCTGTTGATGTACTCTGTCGCAAGATGGTCTGGGGCCAAAATGCATGCCATCTATTGCTCCGCCGCAGTTAGGGAATTCCATTGCTGCAAAGCCATCTACTACTTCACACACATTTCCAAGAGTCACGGTCTTTCATAGCAGGATGTGATTAATGGCCCTGCACACTTGCGGGAATGCAACTCCCACGGTGGACTTCCCAGCTCCAAACTGATTCACAACTTACCAGCTTCTACACAGCGATCGCCACACACCAAGAGGGCAACTCTTATTCTGGTGTCCTTGTGCTGCAGTGCTGAGGCGAGCTCCGCACACAGTTCAAGGAAGTGGCTTTGCACATCCGAAAGTTCTGCAGCCACTGCTCGTCATCCCAGAGCTGCATCACAATCTGATCCCACCACTCAGTGCTTGTTTCCCAAGCCCAGTAGTGATAATCAACTGTGTGCAGCTGCTCCATGAATGCCAAAAGTAATCTGGTGTTGTTTCTTTCCATGGCACTCAGCAGGGCAGGCACCTCGGATTCCTGTTCAGATTGGGTGCTCATGATGATGTACTGCATGACCAGCCGTGATGTGCTCATAACACTGACCACAACAGTAGACAGCAGTGCGGGATCCATCCTTTCAGGCGGAGAGGGCAGGCACACAGTAAACGGGCTGTTGAAAAATGGCGCGAAATGTAGTCGAAGACCATAGAATGATGGGACAGAAAAAGCTGCATCATGGGACATTGAGCCTGCATCCATGATGCACTGCGATCAGGGGCGGCTCTATGTTTTTTGCCGCCCCAAGCACGGCAGGCAGGCGGCTTTTGGCGGCGTGCCTGCGGGCGGTCCGCTGGTCATGCGGATTCGGCGGCATGCCTGTGGGAGGTCCGCCAGTGCCACGCCATCGGTGCCACGCCGCCAAATTGCTGCCGAAGCCACGGGACAGGCCGGACCACGGGACCGGCCTGCCCTCACAGCGACTGGCAGGCCGCCCCCCGCGGCTTGCCGCCCCAGGCACGCGCTTGCTGCGCTGGTGCCTGGAGCCGCCCCTGCCTGCGATCCACTCTGCCTTCCCACAACTCCTAGCTGCAGAAGGTGGAGAGAAACATACTGGGATAGCTAGCTACCCACAGTGCACTGCTCTCACTGCCAATGTTAGGGCACCACGCGTGGACGCACTCTGCCAACAGAAGAAGCGTTGTGAGAACATGCACCAGTGATGTAATTATAGCGGTTTATAATTGTCGGTGTTACTTGTGTCAACTTAACTCTGTAGTGTAGACTTAAGGCTATCTTAAGTGACACAGTCTGCTCTCTTTGCCTGTAATTGCTGCTACAGAGGACAGTAATTAATTGTTTGCCGGGCCCCCGGGGGGTTGGACAAGACGGAATCGGCCTAGTTTGCGGGAAAGGAGATGCAGATTGAATATTAGGAACAACTTTCCTAAGTAAAGGAGTTCAGCTCTGGACCAGGCTCCCAAGGGAGGCTGTGGAATCCCTGTCACGGGAAGTTTAAGAACAGGCTGGATGAACACCTGTTGGGGATGGTCTAGGTTGACTTGGTCCTGCCTCACTGCAGGGGCTGGACTTGATGACCTCTCGAGGTCCTTTCCAGCCCTACATTTCTATGGTTCCCCTCCCATTGGCTCTTATGGGGACTGTATGTACCCAGTGGCTGGCCATTTCTATGGAGGGACTACTTTGGGGCCCCTGGGAAGGTAGATGCAATGGGGTAGTCAACCACCCTTCACAAGACCACACCGGGGCCACCTCTTGAGAGATGCTGGGAAGCTGTTGGGCTCCTCTTGGCTTCAATGAGGCAGGGGAGGCAGTGTTGCCTAGTGGATAGCACCAGACTAGGCGAGCTAGGCAAAATTCTCAGCTCTGCTACTGCTTTGCTGGGTGACCACAGGCAAGTCATTGCCCTCCCAAGCCTCAGTTTCCCCTCTGTGAGACGGGGGTAAGGACACTGAGCTCCTTTGTGAAGCGCTCGATAAGAACTAGGTATTCCTCTCATTGTGATGCTCAGCCCCTTTCAGGTTGAAGTGCCACCGGAGCACAGCAGGCTGGCAGGGGCTGTGCTAGGAACAGCAGCGCAGCATGCACAGGGGGAAGTAGTGCTGTGAGCTCCAGTGCACACGAGGAATTTTCCCAGGGTATCACCATTACACAGACACCTGACCTGGGAACCAAGTGCCGAGGTGCTGCGAAAACTCAAGACTATGGCACCAAAGGCAGCGCCTCCTCTCTCGCCTGCGGCAGCTGGGGCAGCCAGCGTGATGGCTTCTTCTGCAGGCTGCTGGCTACTGACCTTGGCACGGCCAAGCCCTTTCTCTTGGCCTTTCCTCTGAGCACACTGACATCAAAGGGAGCGGAGCAGGTTGTAAAGGCAGCACTAGAGCCCTGGGCGGGACTAGTGTAGAGCCCTGCAGCGGGACCGACCGGGATCCCACGAGGCCCACAGGACCCGCTGCCATGTTAGCGGGAGTGGGTGTTGTGGGGTGGGACGGGAGCAGGATCCAATAGCCCTCTGCAGGGCTGTAGGCAGACAGAGTGGAGAGATCAAAGGAGAGCAACAAAAAATAACCCACCTTCCATCTGGGCATCTCGAAGGGCCTAGCAAACATTAATGACCCATGGCCAGTCCAGTGAAGGGGCGTCATTTGCCTTGTGCGCAGGCAGAGTCCTGAGCATGAACCGGGGCTTAATCCTTGCACAGCATCACAGTGCTAAGAGTCCAAAATTCATGGGATTGGTTCAAAATTAATGAGGTTTCAAATAAGCGGGGAGGGATAGCTCAGTGGTTTGAGCATCGGCCTGCTAAACCCAGGGTTGGGAGTTCAATCCTTGAGGGGGCCACTTATGGATCTGGAGCAAAATCAGTACTTGGTCCTGTTATTGAAGGCAGGGGCCTGGACTCAATGACCTTTCAGGGTCCCTTCCAGCTCTAGGAGATAGGGTATCTCCATAATTTAATTTATAAACAAACACTGGATTCTTTTTCTTTGCCTTCTGCTTTCAGAGCCTTCAGGCTGTGCTCAGGTCACATTTGCAAGCTCTTCCCCACCACCATGAGGTCTAGAAACTTACTGGGTATAAAAAATAAAGAGCTTCCCACCTAATCACATGACTCTGGGTGCTGGAGCTCAAAGGAAAACACCCAATGTTACAAGAGAAAAGGATAATGTTGCCTCCAAGCCCTCTGCACTGCAAGTAATGAAAGGGAAACTGAGGCACAGTGACTTGTGTTGGGTCACAGCTCAGAGCCAGAAACAGAACCCACATGTGATTGCTAGGCCTGGGCCTAAGCTACAAGACCACTGTTCTAACTGAAAATTCACAACCTAAGATCTGTGAGGACAGGTTAAGCCAAAGTCAAACGTCAAGTGAAGGCTGGGCCAGCAGCTTGCTGGGAGCTCTTGGGACACAACTAGCTGGCATAGAATAGAGCAGATTGCAGCCAGCCACCTTCATCTTTGATGCAATGCGTGGGCCTGCAGAGATTACAGGTCCCATCAGACATTGCTCTGTCTCAGCTTGTGGGGCCAGACCTCTGCTGATTGCATTTGGTCTATGGGGCTACACTTTTATCAATCCTTTTTTGAATCCTGCTATGCTCTTGGCTTCAATGTTATCCTGTGGCAATGAGTTCCACAGGCTAATTGTGCACTGTGTGAACACGTCTCCTTGTGGCAGTTTTAAATTGCTGTCTTTCAATCTCACTGAATGTCCTTTTGCTCTTGTATTTCCTGAGTCAAGGGGAACAGAAGATACTTATTTATCTTCTCTGTCCTGTTCATTATTTTGTACACCCGAATCAGGTCTTATCTTGGCTGATAGCTGCTCCCAGTGCCTGAAGGGAAGCAGCCTGTGATGGGGATGTGAATGGCCTGGGTTTGAGTGCTGCTGTTGATATGGTGGGTTTTCTTGTGGCTGCATAGGAGGGGTTTTGTTTGGGATGCAATTTGGCCTAGTGGGTAGAGCATTGGCCTGGGCCTTAGGAGACCTGGTTTCTGTTCCTGGCTCTGCTGCTGGCTGACTTTGGGCAAGTCACTTCCCCTCTCTGTGCCTCAGTTTCCCAATCTGTAAAATGGGGCTAATGATACTGCCCTCCTTTGCAGACTCCCAATGATTTGTGTCCCTTAGTTAATCATTTTGAATAATGAATACATGTGAGAAGATGGTGATCTGGCTGCAGACAATTCCTGGGATGGTGGAGGGGGAAGAGGCAGAATTTGTAGATTAAATGCGTCTGACGAAGTGGGCATTCACCCACGAAAGCTTATGCTCCAATACATCTGTTAGTCTCAAAGGTGCCACAGGACACTGTTGCTTTTTACAGATCCAGACTAACACGGCTACCCCTCTGAGACTAGATTAAATAAAACATCCAGAATTCTTCACCCAGCTTTCGTCCCCAGCAATAGATCCTACAGTCAGAGCGCAGCCAATGCATGAAGCAGGACAGAAGCCAGCTTTCTGATCTCCTGGGGCTAGGTTGGCTCAGCAGGGATATCAGGAGCCAAAAATCTGGGTTGAGTCGGAAGACCATAGTAAGGGCCAGTGTTCCCTCTCATTTTTCCCGCCCATGTGTGGAATGAATTTTGTTATGTGCACCAGTATGGAGGTGTTGTGACACACGACCTTCATATTGGTGCACATAACAAAATTCACGTGGTGGGGGTGGGGCCGGGGGGTTTGGAGTGTGGGAAGGGGCTCAGGGCTGGGGCAGAGGGTTGGGGTGCGGGGGGTGGGTGAGGGCTCCGGCTGGGGGTGCAGGCTCTGGGGTGGGGCCGGGGATGAGGGGTTTGGGGTGCAGGAGGGTGCTCAGGGGCTATGGTGGGGAGAGAGGACTCTGGGAGATGGCTCAGGCCCAATTCTCCAGCTGTGTAACTCAGTGCTGACCTCCATGGAGCTATGCTGATTTGCAGCAGCTGAGGATCCGGCTCAGCTGGTAAATGTGGAACAGGAAGGAGCCATTGGTAGTGTTCCTCTCCTGACTGCTACAGCGGCCCAGAACTGGGTCCCGGATCACCTGCCCCTCGGGCTGCAATGGACCCATAGCCTCGTTTTTCACTCTGCTTGTGTGTTCTGCCCCTCTTCTACCCCTCTCTCAGCTCTTTGGGGCAGGGGATGGTTGCTCCTCTGTGTTTTTGCAGCACCTTACACCAAGGGCCCTCTGTCGTGGATGGTCCCTAGGCACTATTGTAACAACCATGAATATTAATAATAATAGCCCGCCCTCCGCAGTGGGCCCATGTAGTGCCCAGGCCCTGCTCCACTGTGCCTACAGCATCAGAATAGTTTCTTTCTGCACACAGAGCTGCTGCTCCCCGCCTTGCCTGCGCCTTGCCCACAGTGCCAGGACACGAGATCAGTGCAGTTTCCTCTTTCAGAATGCAGGAGCCACCAGCCAGTGTGGACCCCATGCTGCAGCTGAGTCTTGACAGCAGGTCTGGGCAGCTCAGGAAGCACCAGAGACCCAGCTGGCAGGGACCAGAGGGGCAAGGGCCGTGCTCACCAGTGCGTCTGCCTGGGGTGGCACCACGCTAGGGTGGACTGAACTGCTAGCGGAGAGACCCCCAGCCTGTGTGTGACTGCAGGAGAGGAGCTGGGCTGCTCATGGAGCTGTGCTGGGGTGACTCCCCAGGTGCGGCTGGAACCGGCATCAGCTGGGACTCGGAGCTGCTCTTGGCAGGCCCCCTGCATGGGCAGGGGCTGCAGGCTACTGGCTTGACTCTTCACGTAACCCCTGGGCTTCTTCCCTTCCTGAGGGCTGGAGGCTTTACCCAGCAGCGGTAGTTAAATGAAAGAAAAGGCCAGTTCAGACTGCACCCAGATGCTGCTGGTGAGGCCTGCAGTGTCCAATTCACCTCTGCTGGGAGCACATGGTGGTGAGGGGAATGGCCCATCGCCACCTCTCCAGCCCCCTCCATTGCTGAGCGGATCCCTGCCCCAGCATGGCCCCCAGCCTGGAGCCAGGATCCCAAGATGAGCTAAGTGCAGCACAGAGCCAGGATGGCGAGGGACCAAACCCACATGTTACAAAGGGAAAAATCCCTGGGAGCTGAGCTCAGCACAGAGACAGAGCCACCCAGCCCAGATTGCACGAGGACCAGGGAGCCCACGCCAGCCCAGGCCGCCCGCCCGCCCACCCACAACAGGCCATCGAGAAAATGAGGGGGAAAGACAGAGAGAACGTCTGTCCCCAGGGCTGAAAGTAGAAATAGAGACTTACCAGTACGAGGCTGGGTTGGGGCCGGCTCTGGCCCCTGGAAGGGGCGGGGCCTCGGGCGGAAGGGGCGGGGATGGGGGTCAGAGCCAGCCCCGGCCTGCCCTGTACTGGCAAGTGCCCTCCCCTCCCCCGCCGGGGTAGCAGCGGCAGCCAGGGGCTCCAGCGGCTATTTAAAGGGCCCAGGACTCTCCTGCTTCTACCGCCCTGGCCCTTTAAATAGCCCCCAGAGCCCTGGGTAGCGGCAGCGGGGCTCCGGCGGCTATCTAAAGGGCCTGGAGCGGTAGAGGCAGCGGGAGCCCCGGCCCTTTAAATAACCCCCGGAGCCCCGCTGCCGCTACCCCAGGGCTCCAGCAGCGGGGCTCTGGCGGCAATTTAAAGGGCCTGGGGCTCCAGCTGCTGCTGGGAGCCCCAGGCCCTTTAAATTGCCGCCTGGGGAAGCCGGGCCGCCCTGGTACTGCGCACCGGCTCTTGCCGGCTTACTTTCACCTCTGTCTGTCCCGCTCACTGGACAGACAAAGAAACTGCCTGAGCTCACCTGCTCCAGGGCGAAACAGTCCCACCGGCCCTGGGGAGCCAGGCTGGGCAGAACCAGCTACTACCGTGTATAATCGACGGTACTCCCTGCAGCGCCTCCTGGCCTCGGAGCTGTACTCTGCCCCCTTCCCAGGAGCTCCCCACGCTGGAGAAAAGCGGGGAGTGCAGTAGCTAGCTAGCTCCCCCTAACAGCTGCTACGCTGGCAGACACCGGGGACCTCCAACGCTACAAAGCAGGAGCTGCTACAGTGTGAACTAAAGGGCCTGGCTTCCAAGCTGGGGCTGTAAGACCCATATCCTCCGTGCTTGGGTCGGAAACAGAGGGCGACCGCTGGGTTACACTGGTGCAACTTTTATTGCACCTCCTGCTGGAAGAGTATGGGAGTGCCCCAGAGCTAAAGCTCCTGCACCGTTCGCAACAGTGCCTCCTGCTGGGAGAGGCAAGCACTGCAGTCCACAGGCCCCCTGCAGTGGCGTGGAAGTGGCTGGTGCCACACAGACCCATTGGTTTCCCCACAAATGCTCGCAGTAAAGCTTCCTGTTTTGCTTTGAAAGCAGCCAGGCCCTGGGCCTGCAGAAAAGCTGGGGATGTGGGGAGGGGGGAGGGGGACGGCATTGCCCCCTCCCCCGACCTCTTCCCAGCTTGAGTCTCCCCAAGGGGAGGCTGGAAAGGGGGTGGAAGGCAAGAGTGACCCCTCTGCTCCTCAATACTGCAGCCTTTCCCTAAGGCAGCACCAGGGCGTCCCCCACTCGCAGCTCCTCCCAGTGGGCTCAGAGGGATGGGAGACAGGACATGGGGAGATCAAGCCCTTCACCTCTACTGCACGGGCTCAAATCTGCCCCCCCCCCAGCCATTCCCAGCTAGTGCCTCCCCCACGGGCAGACAGCTAAAGTGGCAGAGAGACTGTAAAGGGGTCAGAGCGCTGAGCCCTCTGCTCTGGGGCTGGGGGGATCAGAACATCTAGCCCCTTACTCTGGGAACATGGGGGGGGTGTCAGAGCACCCAGCCCCTTGTTTGGGGGCCATGTGGGGGTCAGCCCCTTGTCCGGGCCTGTGGGGGGGG
>NW_020683836.1:0-7247 GCF_002925995.2 Terrapene triunguis
CCAGGGCCTTTTATAGCTTTTGCCATGTGAAGGGCATCCCATTGTTCTTACTGTGGAAAATTACAGCAACAAGATGGAGTTTGGAGTCATATGGGCAAGTCACATGTTCATGCCCAATTTCCCTCAGTCATTGCAGGAAGCCATTACCTACATTCCAGACAGCACGTTTACATGATAGTCCCCAGCGTAGATGGGCATCTCCCATGGTCCATTGTCAACCAAGTGTTTCTTGATGAACCACTTAATTTGAACAGTCCCTCCAAGATGTGCTGGGCGTTACCTTGTGGGTGTTACCCCAGGAGCAAACATTTGCAATCCAAGTATAGAGCCAATACTTATAGCTTCACATACAAAAATGAAACATGCACACAGATAGCATAATCATAACCAGCAAATCATAACCTTTTCATAGACACCTCATCTGACAACCTTTGTACAAGATTTGCTGCAAATATATAACAGTGGTTGCAACAATGCTCTATATGGTCATATTGTAGTCAGGTAACCACAACTCCATACTTCCGCACACAGATGCGGAACTTACATTTCACACTAATGCTGCGCTGTAGTTAAGATCTCCACCTGGGAGCTTGCACACCTCCTGTATGAAACTCAGGGGGGGTGTTGCCCCCCCTTGCTCCCCTAATTGGCACCCCTGCATCATCCCCAACTCAAGAGGGGAGGGCATGCAAAGGTCAGGTTCACTGGCCTGGACACCAGTTCCTCACATGGGGGTGAAATACAGACAGGCATCATGGGCACAAACTGGGGCAGTGGACTTGGCAGCTCTGGCCTGTGCATTTCCCCATCTCTGTCTCTTTGCAGTGAGATTGGTGGTTCCCTAAACCACAGACCAGAGGCTCAGAGACCAGGGTGGCTGTGTGGCCTGCATATGGGACACACGAAGTCTAGAGCTCTACCGGTCTCTGGGAACATTCCACCCCATTGTCCCAGAAACACAGAGTGACCTAGATTCCAATTGCACCTGGAAGGTTTCTTCTCAACTCCCTCCTGGGGGCTCCCCTTCCCAAATCCCGCCTTCCCGTTTCCACAGGCAGTTGTGTTTGCCTAGCCTGATTTCTTCCTGTTCTCCAAGGTCCTGACAGGGCCAAGCTCCCCGTCAGCCCCTGCTGATGATCCGACTCTCTACCCCTCCACTATTATAGGACAGAGGTCCCCAAACAGTGGGGTGCACCCCCCTAGGGGCACATGGAGGAATGTTTGGGGAGCAGAGCTGGGGCCCGGGCCAGCTGCCACAGGGGACGGGGAGGGAGCGCCACCCAACTCCGCTCCTGGCCCCAGCTGTGGCCCCAGCCTCGTCCCCTTTACCCTGTCCTCCCCCCAGCAAGAGCTGCAGCCCTTCTCCCAGCCCCAGCGGAAGGGGGGGGGGTGCAGACAGGGGTAAGGGGGGACATGAGATAAAAAGTCTGGGGACCACTGTCATAGTAGATAGAAACAATCAAGTTGGATATTCGCAACAAGAAAAAATAACTGGGTTTCTTTAGCCTCCAATTTTCGTGCTCTCTATGGTTCTGCCTAGAGCTGGTCCAAAAAAAAATCATTAGTTTATGCTGAAATTTTGAAGTTTTGGATTTCCCCCCATCCCTTTCCTGGCCCTTCTTCCCCTTGAATACAATAGACAATGATATCTGGGGGTTGATTTTTTTCTCTCTCACTTTCCATCTTTCACTCTAACTTCTCTGAAACTAAGGAAGTTTTGAAAAGTTAGAGACGCAAAAAGAAGAGAGAGAAAAAGAAAATCCAGCTCAGTAACTCTGCCAGCTTCATACTGGCAAGGCAGAGCCCTAGTCCATGAGCTGCCCTGTATCTCATGGGTACAGTCTGAGCTGGGAATCGTCGCCATGGACCCAGAAGAACGGGAAGATTCTCTCCCCAGCAAAAGAGGCTGGCGGGAAAGTGAAGATTGAGGCCCAGCTATTGGCATCAAAAAATGCCACCTGGCCCCCTTCATAATCCAGAGAAACCCGGATCCTCTTGGGGCTCCAGCTCAGGGTCAGAGGGCAGGTGAAAGCGAAGTCCTGATTCGTGTGAAGGGACAGAGCCCAGATCCCCTCCTCAGGGTCACATCTGATCCATTCTTCTCTTCTTACAGACTCTCTGGCCACCCCCACAGCCCACCAGTCGCCCCCATCCCCCACCTCCCAGTAATGTCTCCCCGAGATGAATCCTTCACAGCCCAGCACACAGGGAGCCAAATTAAATCGCTTGGAATTGTGGGGCAGAACGTGCCAGCCACCCCAGCTAACGGTTTTCCCATCCTCAGAAAGGGTGAGCAGCTCATGAGCCGTGTCTGGATCCAGAGTCACATTTGCTGGGAGGGGAGAGAGAAAACAGCAGTGTCAGAGGCAGAGCTTGGCCCTGGGGGTGGCTGGGCTCATTTCTCACACACCCCCAGCAGCCCCGCCCTGGCGGGGACCCTCCCAGATTTCCTGCCTCTTTATCCCGGGTCCCAGAGAACTCTCTCTCTCTGCTAGGGCTGAGCCGGGATTTCACTGCAGCGGCCTCTTCCAGGCACTAGGGGGTGCTATTGTAAGAAGACACAGGAGCGCCAGAAGCTCCCTAAAAGTGTGTGTGGGGGGGCCACTGGTACCTGAATCATGGCCCCCACCCCCTTTCCCTAATGCCCCGCTCCTTCCCCAGGCCCCACCCACCCCTTCTCCCCAAGCCCCGGCCTTTGCACTGCCCCTTCTCCCCGAGGCCCTGCTCCCGCACTGCCTCTTCCCCCGAGGCCCCACCCTTGCACCACCTCTTTCTCCGAGGCCCCACCTCCACCCACCCCTTCTCCCCAAGCCCCCACCATCACACCGCCTCTTCCCCTGAGTAGCTGCCCCATGCTCACTCCTCTACGCCCCCACCATCGCTCGCCCTTACGCCCAGTTAAAAGTGATGGGGCCACAGCTCACTGGTCCCTCCCTGTTCCGCCCCCCCGGGGAGAGGGCTGGAGAGAAAACAGGGCCATGGCATGGAGAACCTAGCAGAAGTTCTACCCCCGGAGATTGCAAAGTGGTCGGAGCACTGACTCTCAGTCAGTTAATATGGGGGCTAGACAGGGCGCTAGCCCTCACAGGTTGCTGCAGCACTAGGAAGACTGCGAGCATCATTGAAGTCTTTTCACCCGTTTCTGTGGGGGATTACTGGCGCGTGGGTGGCCACAGGTGGGCTCATGGGTACAAGTGTACACTGCCCCTGCAACATAAATTGAACTCTGCCTTTCTGAGTGATGCAGAAGTACTAACGCTTTTGTAACGCGAGATCTTCTGAAAGATTTTTAAACTGGTCCTTGGTATCACTGAGTAGCTGACTTAAGGGAGAGGTCAGTGGCTCTGTTGACAGGAGCTCTCCAGCCGACATAGCGCTGTCGCTTAGGTCGGTATAAATATGTTGTTCAGGGGTGTGGATTATTCACACCCCTGAGTGCCGTAGTTATACCGAAGTAATTGTGTAGTGTAGACCTGGGCTCAGACACTTAGGTTTTTTTCCTACCTCTGCACCAAAAAGTTATAAAAATCTGACAACAATAAAAGGAACTCATTTTTTAGTACGGCTACATCTTGAGGAAACATTGAACAAATGACTCCAATTTGCTTCTCAACGTTAGTGCAGATTAGGGTGACCAGATGGGATGAAGAAAATATCGGGACACATGGGGGGTGGGGGAAGGGGGTCCCGCCAGCGGAGAAAAAGAAAAAAAAAGTGGAGTCCCGGAGTCCCACCAGCAGAGGGGGGAAAAAAAAAAAAAGCAGAGCCCCGCCGGCGGACAAAACAAAACAAAACCAGGAGTGTGAAATATCGGGACAAACGCCTAAAGATCGGGACGTCTGGTCACCCTAGTGCAGATTCTGTTGCAGCGATCATTAAAACAATTTCCTTACGTACATGGATTTTAGTTCTCTTTGAAAGTTATTAGCAGCTGATAGCTCCATATATCATACGGCCAGGAGGGACCAGAGGTGAAAGTAAGCTGGTACAGTCCAATACGGCGTACCAGCAAGAGCCAGTACGCCGTGTTGGACCGCACTGGCTTCCGCGGCCGGGATTAAAAGGGCTCTGGACTTCCCGCAGCGGCGGGAGCTCCGGGACCTTTAAATCCCGGCCCCAGCCCGGCAAGGCTCGGGGCTCCCCGCAGCCGCAGGAGCCCCGAGCCCTTTAAATCCCAGCTGGAGCTGCGGTGGGGATTTAAAGGGCCCGGAGCTCCTTGGCGGCCGGAGCCCCGGGCCCTTTAATTTGCCCGTGAGCCCCAGGGGCTTCCAGCCACCTCTGCAGCTGGGAGCCCCGGGTTGATTTAAAGGCCCTGGGGCTCCCAGCCACAGCCGATGCCCCAGGGCCTTTAAATCTTGAGAGGCCCTGCCTCTTCCGGTTGAGGCCACGCCTTTTCCGGATGAGGCCACACACCCCCTCAGGACTCCGGCAGTACCGGTAAGTCCTGTAAGTTACTTTCACCCCTGGGAGGGACCATAGTGATCACCTAGTCTGACCTCCTGCATAACCTAGAACTTAAACAAAAGAATTCCTGTTCGAAGTAGAGCAGATCTTTTTAAAAAAACATCCAATCTTGAGTTCAAAATTGCTAGGGATGGAGAATCCACCACAACCCTGGGTAAATTGTTTCAATGGTCAGAGGCAGATTATCATTTCGTGGGACCCTGGGCCAGAGCAAGTGGGGCCCCTCCCCACCCCTTCCACCTGCAGTCCCTCCCCTGCCCCTCTCCCTCAATTGGCCAGGACCCCTGGGCACGGGCCCTGTTGGCCCAGTGGCTAATCCGCCACTGCCAATGGTTAATTAGACTCACTGTTAGATATGTACACCTTATCTCCAGTCTGAATTTGTCTAGCTTCAATTTCCAATCATTGGACCTTGTTATACCTTTGTAGCTATATCTCTCAAACCCCTTGACCAAATTACCCCAGATTTGGGCCAATTTTTCTAAGTGCTCTGAAGTTCATATGCTGTCTCATATTGTCTTGAAAATTGCTGAGTTGAGGTCTGGGGTTAGGTTAGTTGCCTAAATTTGGGGTTGTTCTAGCAAGGAGCTCCAACAAGGATTTTGATGCTGTTCAAATTAATACTGCCATGCGCTACCAGAGATAAATCTGCAGTGAGCATTATTAATTTGGGCCACATCAGAGCCATAGCTAAGAACATAAGAACACAAGAACAGCCACACTGGATCAGACCAATGGTCCATCTAGCCCAGTATCCTTTCTTCCAACAGTGGCCAATGCCAGGTGCTTCAGAGGGAATGAACAGAATAGGTAATCATCAAGTGATCCATCCCCTGTTGCCCATTCCCAGCTTCTGGCAAACAGAGGCTAGAGACACCATCCCTGCCCATTCTGGCTAATAGCCATTGATGGACCTGTCCTCCATGAATTTATCTAGTTCTTTTTTGAACCCTGTTATACTCTTGGTCTTCACAACATCCTCTGGCAAGAAGTTCCACAGGTTGACGGTTCATTGTGTGAAGAAATACTTGCTTTTATTTGTTTGTTTTAGTTTAACTCCAGGTGTGCAAACTAAGGTTATAAAAACTATAATGATGTGACATGATATTTGAGGAAGTCTGTATCTGCAGAACCCCTCGTTACAGTGAGTCATCACGGGAATTCTAGAGCACTTAGAGAAAGGCTGTTAAACTTGTATCAACCTTAATTAACTAGAGCAGAGCAAAGCTACCTCTCTGCTACAATTTCCAGCTATCTTTACCCAGAGACTTACCCCATTCTCTTTCCAGTTCAGATGACAGAGTGTCTACAGAAAGGAGAACAGAAGTGAGATTTCTGCTGTTCATAAGCTTAACAATGCTTTAACGTTCTGACGAAAGTCAGAGGGAAAATCAACAGGCATACATGGGCTCGGTCTATTCTAAAAAACGTAGGTCGACCCAGCTACGTCGCTCAGGGGTGTGAAAGATCCACACCCGTGACAGACGTAGTTAAGGCAACCTAACTCCCAGTGTGGACAACACTAGGTTGAAGGAAAAATTCTTCCGTCAACCTAGCTACCACCGTTCGGGGAGATGGATTACCGACGTCGAAGGGAGAAGCCCTCACGTCAGCGTAGGTAGTGTCCACAGCTGCGCCGCTGAAGTGTTTCAAGCACAGACAAGCCCTGAGACAAGGAGAGACCAATGAAGGAGACCAAAAATTTCAAGTAAACCAGATTAAATTGAAAATAAATCAACTATATAAATTATATATAAACACCGTTCTGGACTCCAGTCCTACTTTCCACCAAGGAGTTCAGAACACATCATTAGATTATGCATGAGACACCCTAGAGAGTCTAATCATTATTATCACCCCCACTTTAAAGGAGGGAAAACTAGAGTAGAGAGATATTTTGTGACCTCTCCGAGGTCACATAAGCAATCAGTGGCTGGAATTGGACCCAGATATCCTGACTCCCAGCCCTGGGCGCCATCTGCTGGATTCGTTTAGTTTCTCTCTCGTATTTAATAATAGTTGATTACGCTCTTGTCTATTTACCCATATGCAGGACCACACCCAGTTTGGGGCTGTCAGACAGGAGGACGTGACACTGCTCCTTTGACCCGGATCTTGCATTTCTTATTATTTTGGACAAACAGGTTAATTAAAAAAAAAAATAGCTTCCTCATCAATTTTGTTTGTGTTGTGGAATTCCCCGGCACCTTCCCTTGGTTTAGAAACGGTAACAGAATGCTGTATTGCCATTTAACTGGGGCTTGCATTAACAGCTATTTTGCCAGATCCCATCTCCTACAGACACAGATGCCCCGATGCACAAAGGGACTTTCCTGTTTCCCCCCACCTCATTGGGGGTTTAGGAACCTAAGTACCTTTGTGGATCTGGATCACAGACCCCTTTCTCAGTTTGACCTCCTAGATCCCTCCTTAGTACCTTTGAATTTCTGAAGAGTCTTCTTTAGAATGGTATATTTCTTCATGAAAATATGGATTCCCTCTTCCAGCCCAGAAGAAATCTCCACTGGCTGCTGGGACTTCCACTTCTCCCACCTAGAAAGAAGAAAATTATAGTTATTTTAATGTATTGCTAATGGTTTCTATTATCATCCACTTTTATGTGAATTTCATTCTTGCGAAAGATGTCAGAGTACGCGCCCAGGAGAATGAATGGCTCCTTTGAACTGGGAAAGGAAAGGCGCATCTGTGGATAAGATGGGACTTCTGCTTCCATGCCCTGTTCACTCTTTGGTCTCTATACCATGGATGTCAATGAGCAAGGC